>NC_084587.1:40455016-40755016 GCF_033807715.1 Cololabis saira
TTGGTCCTAACTCTGGGTACAGAAAGTAGGCGTGACCCTGACGACCTGAGGGTTCTGGTTGGTTCATCATGGACCAGGAGATCAGAGATGTATGTTGGTCTGAGATCATTCAGAGGTTTAAAAACCAGCAGCTTAGTTATATGGTCAACTCTCCTGGTGGAGTGAGGACTCGGCAGCAGCGTATCTGAAGATACAAGCATGGTCACTGTAAAGTGATTGAGGGTTGTTTTTGTTTTTTAATTTGACCTTGTCTGCACTACCATGCTGGTAAGAACCTAAGGCCTAATATGTGCATTGTTACTATATTTATCTCGTTAATATATATATACATATATATATGCATACATACGCATACACATACATACCCTTTTTTTGTGTTTTTTTTTGGGGGGGGGGGGGGGGGTGACATCCGCTGCTAATCCAGGACGCGAGAACACACATGGAGGCGCACGTCGAGCACTGGAAATCTGCAAAAAAAAAAAACAGAACAGAAACCAGCTCCCCCTTTTAAGTTATTATCAATAACACAAAGTGCAATTTGAACCATCATAACACATACATAACAGTCAGTCATATTCAAACATTTATCCTTAGCATGTTCTAAATTCTTCTTCTATAATAAACATAAGATGCCATTAGTTGTAATAATATTAGATATCTGACTCGTTATCTCTGTCTCTCTTTAAAAAAAAAAATGGAGTCCTTCTGTTTCCTCACTCCCCTCAAAGGCCATGTGATTGACACAATATTGTCTGTCTACAGGACTGGCCTGTTGACTGCAGGTGTGTGTGTGAGGCCTGTGACTTCCTTCGGACTAGAAGAAACAGTCTCTGGAGTGATGACACTTGCTGACTGGGAAATCTCTCCCGTACTCTCCCGTGATGAGAGTAGTATAGGGTGTCTTGGGTCTTGTGAAGAAAGATCTGGCCGGAGATGGCAGCGGCTCCGCCTCAACACTGCTGCTGGTGGTGTGTTGGTGATGTATGAGTACTAATAATAGTCACTCTTTGCATGTGTACACTTCCTGTGACGGCACGTGAGTGTCACGCACCTGCTGTCACAAGAAGTGGGAGGAGCTTATTAGGTGCCACAGGAAGTGGGAGGAGCTTATCAGGTTGCACTTTTGCGCGTACATGTATGTGCATGTCGTCACGTGACAGGAAAGGAGGCAGTTACACACACACACACACACACACACACACACACACACACACACACACACACACACACACACACACACAGAGTAATGCTTTGTTAAACCTACCTCCCCCCTTTGGGTGTCTGATCTTAGACATCTGGTTTTTAAACATTAAAGGACTGTTCTGTTTTATAACCCGAGCCTTATTGTATTCAGGAAGACATGAGTGTATAACCCTTCCACGGTTGATTAAGGCAACCTGTAGACTCATGTTATTGGGGCTAATATACATGAAAATAACGCCTTATTTGTTGTTCTGATCTTTCTTCCCTTCAAGAGTTCTGCAGGACTGACTTCTGTGGCGACGCAGGGAGTAGATCTGTAGCACGAGGGCTGTTACCGGGTCTTCTTGTTGGTGTTTCACTTTGCAGTCTGTACTGCTCTCTCCACATGACCATTTCCTTGAGGATGGTGAGGACTAGACGTTATGTATAGCTGTCTTGCCAGGGCCTGGAATTCTGCACTGGAGAACTGAAGACCATTGTCACTCACCAC
The DNA here is from genome assembly GCF_033807715.1 of Cololabis saira. Lineage (NCBI taxonomy): Eukaryota > Metazoa > Chordata > Actinopteri > Beloniformes > Belonidae > Cololabis > Cololabis saira. Next base: position 40,456,710 of record NC_084587.1, read on the forward strand.
CTCATCCGGGATCCCAAATCTTGCAACGGTTGCTTTAAGTCTCTGAATATCTTGAGCGCTTGTTGTGGATGATGGGTGCAGCAACTTGAGGAACCGTGAGTCATAATCTGATATTACTAGGTAGCTGTTCTTGTGTTCCCAGAGGTCGAGAGCTATTCTTTCCATGGACGGCCAGGCAGAGGTGGAGAGACGGTAGCTCTTTTTGTTGGCCTGCTTTTGTTCTTGGCATGCAATTCACTTCCTGGCCGCCAAACCGAACATTTTTCACTGTCTCTACACTTTGTTAGCCCATGATATCCATCATGTATTTCCTGTAGGATGTTGGCTCTCAGTGACAGTGGAATGACAATCCTGCTTCCACGTATGAGCAAACCATGAGCCTCTAATAGCTCATTTTTCACCTTCATGTACACTCTGATGTTTGGTGGTACATTTCCACTGTATTCTGGCCTTCTGCTTCTCATGAATTAGATGACAGACTGCAGCTCCCTGTCAGCTGGAGTAGCCATTGTGATGCTTTCCATCCTGCTTGGAGATGCTGGGATGCCTTGTACCACCGAAGCTACATAACACTCCACCTTGCTATGGGTGTCAGTCTTTTCTTTTGTTCAAGTCTCTGGGCTTCGGGACAGAACATCAGCAATGACAAGTGTTTTTCCTGGACATACACAGCCACCGGTTTGTACCTCATAAGTCCCGTTAGGAGACGTTAACATCTTAAAGGAACATTATCAAGGCTCTGGCTGAGCGATGAGGGAGGGATGAGTGGCACTGACGGCTTATGATCTGTCTCAAGCCTGAATTCATCTAAGCCACACTGACACTTGTTGAACTTTTCACAAGCCCACACACCAGCCAGCCACTCCTTCTCTATCTGGGCGTAGTGTGTTTCAGTTGCCGGCCTCCACTCTTCTCTGTGGAGCTGGAGCTGAGCAGCCCCCCTTCCATAACTCCTGGCATCTGCAGATACAGCTGTGGGCCTTGTGACGCCATGAAAGCAGGGGTGAAAATCCCGTTTCATAGTTGGGGGGGACAATAAACAGTAAAATCTTAGAGAATAAATCCAGGGGGGGACAAGGAATAAAAGTTTTAGCCTTCCTTTAATACAGCATTTTGACATTTTCAACTCTATCTCGCAAACAGGCAGAAGACCTTTCTTAGAGCAATACAAAACAATGGTATTAGGTGGAAGGTGGCAATAATACAGCACATCTGACATAATACACTGCAAAAACCCAACATCTTAACAAGAATATTTGTCTTATTTCTAGTTAAAATATCTCATTTTTAGTTAAAAAAAAATCTCATTACACTTAAAACAAGACTCATCACTGGAAAAAAACAACAATTTTCACCTGTTTCAAGTAGATTTTCACTTAAAATAAGTAGAAAAATCTGCCAGTGGAACAAGATTGTTTTGCTTATAAGATAAATCTTGTCGCACTGGCAGATTTTTCTACTTATTTCAAGTGAAAATTTACTTGAAACAGGTGAAAATTGTCAAATAACAAGTTATTTTTCTGGTGATGACTCTTGTTTTAAATGTAATGAGATTTTACTGTTTATTATTATTTTCGATTTCGGTTACGGCCACAAATTTTCATTTTGGTGCATCACTACTAAATACTACTGCATTGTTCCAAAATTATTAATTCTGTCTCAAATTATTCTAGGGGGGGACAGCTTTACTAATGGGGGGGACTTGTCCCCCCTGGGATTTTCGCCCCTGCATGAAAGGAAAGAACAGGTGCTTTTGTCAGCATTCTTTTAATGTCCTCAAAAGCTGACTGCTGCAAGTGTCCCCAGTTCCAGATGTTCTTGCTCTTTAGCAGCTCATACAACAGCTGTCTCGCTGGGGCAGGGGCTGGGACGAACCTTCCCAGGTAATTCACCATGCTAAGGACTCTTTTTAGCTCCTCCACCTTGTCAAGGTCCAGTCTGACCCCTGACTGGTCGATGAGATGACCCAGGAAGCGTAGCTGGCTCTGTCCGAGGGAGCATTTCTCCTCGTTGAGTTACAACTGCCAACTCAACACGCTGCAGCACCTTCTCGGGTCGGGGATCGTGTTGCTCTATCAAGGTCCCAAAGATGAGGATGTCATCCATGAAGACTGCCACGCCTTCCAGTCCTTCTAGAGCAGGGGTCAGCAACCCGCGGCTCCAGAGCCGCGTGTGGCTCTTTAGCGCCGCCCTAGTGGCTCCCTGGAGCATTTAAAAAAATGTTTGACTCTTTTTTTCCCTTTTTTTTTCTTTTTTTCCTTTTTTTTCTTCTTTTTTCTTCTTTTTTTTCTTTTTTTTCCTTTTTTTCTTCCTTTTTCCTTTTTTAATCTGGATATTTCGATTTTTCTCTCAAAAATCTGAATTTTTTTAGGAAATTTTTACTTTTTTCTCGACATTTCGACTTTTTTCTCAATATTTTGACTTTTTTCTCCACATTTCGACTTTTGTTTCGAGATTGTACTTCAACATTAATCTTGACATTTCAACTTTTTTCTCGAAATTTCGACTTTTTTCTAGAAATTTCAACTTTTTTCTCGACATTTCGACTTTTTTCTCGAAGTACATAATGAAAAAATAAATCTTCCCCCAGTTATAACTAATATAGAAACAAGCAGCATGTGTTGCCTTCATTCTAAGGCTGATACAAGACTTCATTTTTTGCGGCTCCAGACATATTTGTTTTTTGTGTTTTTGGTCCAGTATGGCTCTTTCAACATTTTGGGTTGCCGACCCCTGTTCTAGAGCCTCCATCTTCTTCTGCTAGATGATCTCCGGTGGACTTGTTAGGCCAAAGGTAATCTCTTGAACCAGTATCTGCTGAGTCCTGCTGAACCATCGGCCCTTTAATCCTCCATATGTTCTTTAGGTGATAACAGTTCACTACCGTCTTAATGTTCAGGTCTGAGTCCAGAATCACGCCCAGATTTCTTGCTTGGCTTTTTTGCTTTTTTAGCTTTACTGCTTGAAGCTAAGTGCTGACTTTTAATCTTTCTTCCTGGGCTCCAAACACAATTATTTCTGTTTTATCTTCATTTAACTGAAGAAAATTGTGGCACATTCACTCGTTAATTTGATCAATGCATTTGATAAGTGATTGAACTGGATAAAAGTCTCCTGGTGAGATGTTTATATACATTTGTCTGTCATCTGCTTTGTTATGGTAAAACAATTTGTTCTTTTTCATAATTTGAGCAAATGGGAGCAGATAGGAGTTGAACAGAGTGGAGCCAACATTCACAAGACTGTCATGGATCAAATGCTTTCTAAATGCCGTCTGTTAGTCAGAATATACCTGGGATGAGGAGTTGATTGATTGCTGTTGTGATTTCATGTAATCCCTTCCCTTCCTCTGCAACTCTGTCACTGCCTAAAGCCAGGATTAGGTCAGAACGGAGGACACAGCACATGGAAGCACAGAGGCTGCTGGAAATATCCTCTTCGAGTTGCTCATAAGAGGTTGGATTGGTTATTAAAAACAATACCGTAAAATCATAGAGATTAGGGTGAGGGTTAAGGCAAACAAATGTGTTGGTGAACGGGAAGTGGAAATATTTAAACGTGTACTGTAGAAACTGAAAAACAAAAGCTGATTTTGACAGGTAAGTGCATTTATTTACTGAGTATTTTACTATGATTTTAAGTTTCAGACTCTAACAGTCCCTCTCTTTTAGGAAGAAACTCCCCCAGCAAGAGAAAATCTTAATTTTGGAGTCATTTTATTCTGACAATGGATTAGCAACTTGTCAGAGAAGGACGTAAAATAACTTATTCTGGAAATATGGACAGCCTTAACTTCACTAAGGCAGGCGGAAAGTCATTACAGATTTTGGTCCAAGTTACGAAGCCTCTGTATGAGCAGTACAAGCCTCCACCGAGGGACCTCATCCAATTACCTAAATCAATCCTGTACCTCGCTATGGCTGCCATGGTCGTGGTCGCTGTGGCTTATGCTATTGTTGGTCACCTCATCAAAGATCTCATGCTGGATATAACAGGTATACTCGGGTTTGTTGGAGGCAACACACATGTATTTATTGTTGAGCTATTTTCATATCTTAACACAGTTAAGACTGGCTTTGTTTGATGAAGCGTACACTATATGGGACAATTTCAAACTATATCAAATGTGGCTGTTATTTCTTTTTTTTTTTTTCCTCTGAACTCAAAGAAACAACAAGAAAAAGAAAAGTAAATTCATTTATATTTGTAGTTTCAAATCACAATGCTCAAAGGAGGAAAAAAAAGTGAAGAAAATTGGTGAATCCAACTTTTACAACAACCTTTCCAATCTCAAAGCTGTTTCTTTTCTTTAAAAAGAACCATCTATGAGCTTTAAAGGGTTTGTGGGCATAACAGGTAGAGGTAAACTCCTTTCAATGTAATATTACTGATGCTAGTGCAGTTAAAGCAGATGTATCATTGTGCTTTTCTGTTAAGATCTGATAGCATTGTAGGTGAGATCTTACAGAATTAGATCACTGGGCCCTGATTCATTTTAGTGTTATTTTTCCTCACAATTATGTTCATTTTGAGCTAGTATATGTTGGGAAAAAAAGAAGAAAATGATTGGTCCTTAGGAGTTCCCATCATGAATTCATTGGTGTTTTTTCAGGCTGAAATGTAGTCTATGAATCAATAAGAGAGAGAAAAAAATCCTATACTTTTTTTTTATGTGGGTTTTGAGATTGAAGTGGTTGAACATGAATTATTGTGTCCTCATCTCTCGTTATTTATCCTACCACAGATTGTTTGCTGGGCCCAGTTGATGAGGATTTGGAAAAAGATGGCAAAGTGGAGGGAGTCAGCCCACTTCACCTTCCACCTAATCTGAGCTGCTCCCACCCAAATGCCTTCCATGTCTGGGACCAAGATGACATCATGATTCCTATTCCCAAAAGTGAAAGCCCTCTGACAACACCCTTGATGTCTGTCATCCCATACATACCTTCATTTTTCCCAAACTCCTTCAACGTGGGCAGCCCTTCCTACAATATATCACTGCCCAAGGAGAGTGATGCATGAGCTTTTTCAGCTTATTTTGAAACACTTTTTTTTCATCATACACAATTCCCAAAATTCACACATTTTCTTGGAAATCTGATAGGAATCGTATGGCCTGAAGAGACTTCCATTTTCCAAATATAAGTGGAAACTCAAAAGCAGTGAATATAACCAGTTTGTAATTGCAGTTTTATGTCCTTTAAAGCAGTAAATATTTGTGGTCACAACAAAGAACAGACACGTGAAATGCTCGTGGGGAAATGTGTTCAGTATTAGCACTCAGGCATATCTTGGGATATTCACTACTTTGACATCTTGTTTTTCTTGATTTTTTTTCCCCACTGTGCATTTGTGCCAAGTCAATGCCATGATTAAGATTTTACCATCTTAACTGTCTGATCGATTCAACTATCATATTTATTTGAATATAAAATTAACACAACAAATTTGATAAAAGCACCCCTTTTAAAAAAAATAAATAAAATTGGGAGAATTATATCAGACAGACAGATAATATACATTATCACATCATTATCGCACAAGTGTTGTAACTTTATGGCATAAATATTGCTTTGGTGATCATTCAGATTACATCAGTTAAACTACTGAAAACTTTGTATACAAAATAAATACTACTTTTTGCTTGTCAGCATTAAATAAACTTTTTCATACTAGACAAAAATGTCGGGGTCCGTTTTAATCAGCATATTAGCTGAGATCCTGAAATTCAAGACATTTAAAGCCTGCGAGAGCTGTGGCGACACAAACACACACCTGCGCACACATATCCTGTTAATTTGTCATTTCAGTTTGAATGTGTAATGTTTGTATCATCACTGTAAAAGGAAATTATTTCTGTTACTTTTATGTACAAAAAAGTCTTTTTTTTTTTTTTATTTTGATGAATCTCAGGATCTGTCATTGAGCTGACATTGCTCATCCAGTCTGTGATACCTGGGGTGCCTGCCATAAGAGAGGATGGAGATTATTGAGAGAAGATTAGATGAGCAGCTTAGCCTGTAAAAAGTCCTTTTATTACTTTTGAGCTTAAGAATTAAATGACTGCTTTACCCCAATCTGCAAGGACAAACTTCTACATTGCTATTCTGGCTGTATGAGGCATTCAAAATTAGACATTTTTCAGTTCTCTGTGAAAAATGGATGTGAAAAAAAGAAGAAGCAGCAAGTAGGGAATGTGTATGATTTAAATGCATAATAAAGTGCTTGAGTGAGAGATTTCATGTGGTGTGCTGTGAAGCCAAGGATGTGGTTGCTTGACACACTGTAACTGACCATCACTGTGATGCATTCAGCTGATCTAACAAGAACGAGACTATGCTTGTAAAAGCATGTAGGAGAAACAAATACAATGTAAACCGGATACGGTCTGGGCTATGTTAACTCAACAAACAACACTGCCCTGGGACTTTCACCCAGAGGACACACTGTACCTGTAAACCAGGTAAACTTCACAATAAAAGAGCAAAGACGTGGTCCAAAGTAATCAAAAAGTTGTTGCTTGTACAGTATGTGTGTGTTTTCTCTCAGTTGTAAATATATATATATATATATATATATATATATATATATATATATATATATATATATATATATATATATATATATTTATATATATATATATATACATATGTATATATATATACACATATGTATATATATATATATATATATATATATATATATATATATATATATTACATACATATATATATACACACATTATATATATATGTATATATATATATATATATATATATATATATATATATATATATATATACATATGTATATATATATACACATATGTATATATATATATATATATATATATATATATATATATATATATATATATATATATATATTACATACATATATATATACACACATTATATATATATGTATATATATATATATATATATATATATATATATATATATATATATATATATATATATATATAGCTGCCAATGTGCTGATAGAATCATCTAGAGCACAAGGACATGATTTACTTACTGCAAAGTGTACAATATAGACTTTAAGGTGACTTTTAGCGTTATCTGCCTTTAACTCACTCTTTGGTTTAGATGGTATAATTATTAACTGATAGGCGACCAATGTATTTTTTTTTACAGGTCTACAGGAGATTTACGTAACACAGGGTTAAGCGATCTTTACTTGTCCTTTATCCTTAGACAACCTCAGCCAGCTTCTTTGGTAATGACTGAGATCTGTCCATCCAACAGTCTGATGGTACATTACACCAACCGTCTGTAATTCATTGTAATTGGATTGGGCTAGCCCACGACTACAGTTAGTAACCTTTTAATAGGCTTTAGATTAGACCACAGAAAAGGCCAAGCAAAAAATCTCACGCAAAGGACTAAAAAATGACTTTGTTGGCCTGTAGGTGGATTTGTATGAGGGACAAAAAAATGGTAAAACAAATAACTATAAAAATAAACAAATAGACAAATACATAAATACATACATGCATTAATATAAAAATAAATAGGTTTTGGTCAGAAAAAAGCCTTTTGTACTTGTATTTTTCTATTTATTTATGTATTAGTGTATGTTATATTTTTATACATTCATTTATTTCTAGTTTTATTTCTACATTTCCACATTTGTTTCTGCATTTCTTTCTCCCTATGTTACTGAGGTGGGTGGTTCCAACATTTCTCTTCAGCAGGATTGGTTAACTGGGAGAATCAGACAAGCAGATTCAAACATGCACAGGAATACATTCTCCTGTTCACCCTCTCCTCCATGGTGTGGCAGTAAAGCTCATTTTTCGTAGTTTTCTGCCAAAGTTTACCGCCAAACTAAGCAGAATTACACAGAAGAATGGCTTGGAGCAGGACTCTACTGGCAGAGCTCTTGCAAAATGTTGCTGACCAGCTGGAAAACAGTAAGTTCACTGTCAAGTGTCCACCAATGTTATATATCAAACGGGGCAACAATAAAAGTTTTTATTAGACAAGTCTTCCACTACTCTAACCAACTGTGCTGCAGACAAATGTTAGAAGCACCTACCTCATTGATATACGGACACAGTAATAAAATGTATAAAGACAAATGTAGAAACAAAATACATAGACAAAAACAAAGCCTTTTTCATGACCAAAACATTTATTCATCTTTATGCATTTACTTAGTGTATATTCAGATTTTTCATTTTTCATCCCTCAGATTTGTGAATTCTATTTAACATTAGTCAGCTTTTTTCCTCTACAGAAAAAGAATGAGCGATTTTCTGAAATATCAAAGATGAAATTAAGGTGGCTTTTTTTTTTTTTTTTTTTACACGTCAGCAAAACACACGAGAAAAATAGAAAACAGCTGCTTTGCTTATTTATATCCCAGGCTAATTTATTGGTTGGCTCAGTTTCATTGTGGACACCGTCACTGTGATCTGCTGTTGTCCAGGCTAATCCTCTGTTGGCAGGCCGGTTATCCTCTGCGATGGTAACCCCCTCCACCCTTTGATCCTTTAGTACGGAGATCCTCGTGGGCCGGTGTCCTGCACGTTTAAGATGTCTCTGCTTTAACACACCTGATCCTGACGAATCATGTTGTCATGTCATCCAGGTCTGATAAGGACAGTCATTTGTATCAGCGTGTGCTGAAGCAGAAAACGGCTAAAAACATGCAGGACACCGGCCCAAGAAGACCGGAATTGAAGACCAGGCTTTAGTACATATTCACATTTTACAAAACAGCAACAGCCAATCATGTGGAGACAAAACGTTGAAAATGAAATTTTATTCATTGTGCATTCATGTCAAAAGTAAACATAAAAAATTAAATTTTTTAAGCTGCAGTTGTAAATCAGGTTAAGATCATGTCACTGACTCAGCTGAAGCATAACATTAAAATTCCTTCCCTTTAAGAAAAACACATTACTTAGATTTGTGCATATAATAAAGCCACACTTAAAAGAAAAAAAAAAACAAAAAAACAATCCACACACTTACACTTAACCGATTTGAAACTAGTCTACAGATTGAGTTCATTTGCTGGTCTAGTTCATCTTCCTCTGGTGGAGAACTGTACGATACAGAGAAGTACCTTTAGCCTGGAAGAAAGTCAGGAAAATCTTGTCATTTGTGACTTCTGCATGAACAAAGCCTCCCAATGTTGAAGCCTGGCCCGTGAAAAACTTCAGAGAACCCTTGGGGACGTGGTTCCAGTGACGGATATCAGGATCCAGAAAGTTTCCGGCACCACTCACTACATAGCCCACACCAGCCTCCTCAAGGTACTGTGGGACGGAAAGAAAAGGAAAAGCTATGAGCCAAGTACCAATACAGACTCGATATTAGGCATCAACGCCGAGCGTACCTGCAGATTGTGGTCATGGCCGCAGAGATAAGCAGTGACGTTGTATTTAATGAGTAAAGGATGAACCCTCTTTAACAGACAGTCTGTGGGCCCATGCTCAGACACAGACCAGACAGGGTAGTGGCCCGCTACCAGCAGGAAGTCTGCCTTGGATCGAGCCAACCTCTGCTGCAACCAGGTCAGCTGGCGGTTGGCATCGACTGCACACAAGGGTCCTTGTGGCTTCTTGTCCACGAAATCGAGAGAGTTCCCACACAGCATTACAGTGTCAAGCATGATGATAGTCAGCGTCTTCTCCGTGTTGGGAATGTGGAAATTCAGCTCGTAATAGTACGAGGGAAATTTCCTGAAAGTTTGAAAGATGAACAAAACAATATTCAGTTTGAAACCAAGATGACCAAAATTGCACCATTAAAATAATTTCCAAACTTGCTTACCATCTGTCAGATCTGTGTGTGTACTCAATCTGGGCTTTGACATTCCCTGCATGGTCATGATTGCCGGCAACAACATACCAAGGGACTCTGAGGGACTTTGCCGTGTACACAGACTCAAATGTTTCCTGGTCGGGGTGAATCAGAAGCAGTCAGTGCCTCCACAGTCCCGCTTTAATTTAACATCAGAGATACTGAACCAACCTGAAACCGTGGGGAATCCACACTATTTACACCTTTGTAGTAGAAATTATCGCCAAGGGCCAAAACAAAGTCAGCTCCCATCTGCTCCGCTACTTTACTCATTTCTCGAGCCGTGGCTTTTTGCACAGCAGTCGCATACGGTGGATACGGCACTCCTCCCCAGTCGCCTACAGCCAGGAACTTAATGGAGGTTCTGTTTCCTGTTAAAAAGATAAAAACCTGATCATTTCTACTCCCAAATCCTCACGGTAAGAGTTTATTCACAGGAACTCATGAGGGGCTACTTACTGTTACTTTTCTCCAGGTCTTGGAAGGCAGTAGGGTAGCAATAGATCACAGGGACGGCAACAATTAGTATGGATAAAAGAGTGAGCGCCATCTTTTAAGATAAATATAAAAGTTTCGGTTAATAACAGACCAGAAGAGAACTAAAAAGAAAGAAGAAGTGCAGCTGGCAGCCAATAAAAGGCAGTGCCTGCCTATGTCAGCAGAGAAAAACGAAAGCGGAACATAAAACAAGCTCAGCTGAGGACATTTCACCACACACACACATCCGGCCCTATGCTTCCAACCACATGAAACAACCTTATTTCAGTGTGACTGGGTTTTTTTCTTTAAGCCTAGTGTTGACTTGTGATTGGCTGTAGACTGAAGTTGACATGTCCCAGCTGGAGTTAATAGAAGTCAATCAATGTGGCCATGTCTATGTGGCTGAGAGGGAAGGTCACCATTTCAAGTGTGTTCAAAAGGAGTACGACATCTCTGCCCCTTTTAAATAAGGATTGTCAATTTATAAAACACACAAGTCAAAAGATCTTCACCACACTGATCAGAGATGCGATAAAACTTAACAGCTTCAATGAGAAATTCAAGAAAAACAGTGTGCATGTGTGAAGGTTAGATGTCAGTACAATGACTATAAATGTCAAAGATAAAACACTTACGACTGATAACAGGAGAGATGTGCTCAGGTTGACTCCGTCCTTGCACAGCTCTTCCTTTTATCTTTTATCGGTGGTCCTGGAAGAGGCCGCAGGAGGAGCGGCAGGAGGAGCAGCGGAGGCCACGCTGCAGAGGCATGACCATTGTTCACACACTGACTCAGTTGGGATGAAGGAGTCACCCGTGTCACGTGACCCACAACATATAAGCTACCAAACTGGTGTCTAGACTTTTTTTGTTTTGTTTTTCCACGTGAGCATTAATCACAGTTTTCCTATATTTTTTCCCACCTCATAACACGGTGTGTACTGTATATATGCATCATTCCAAAGTCTGAAGTACAAGGCCTATTTCAACATGGGTCAAGCCACGAACAAGCAGTTATCTGTCTGGATGCATTTTTATAATTTACTCTGCAACTTTTAGCATATAACACCTACCTTTATTCTCATGACTTCACTCGTGTGCCAAATACATTTCTCTCCTTTGTACTACATTTCAAAACCCAGTAAGTAAAAGTCCTTTGCCACATGAGTCGACTTTTTTCCATGTTTAAATCAAGCTGTCTACAGAAAAGTCAGATGAAAGCCAGTTATTTGACAGTGTCCAGTAAATTAGACTGTGAAAATGACTTCTGTCCTCATTACCCATGCAAAAGTGATTAGAGAGGCATTCCACTTTTCTTTTCTTTTTTTAAACCAAATCTTCATAAATTCTGCTTGAGATGTTGGGATGTGTCTGCCAAGTCCACGATGGCATGAAGCGGCATTACTGGATTTATGAGATCCAGTATTATGATAATTGATCCCATTTCCAATAGTACAGTACATCAGTACATATAACGCTTTTTCAAATGATTATTCTGAACTACCTTTTGAATTGGTACTATACATGTAAAATAAGTGAATCCCAATGCTCCCTTTATCAATTTGCTTAATGAACTTTGAAGCAACATTAAATGTGGAGCAGTCTTGTGACAGTATGAACTTTTAGGAACACTGTAGTTTGCATTTGCTGGACATATCGGACAAGCTTGCAAAGTGGTTATATAACATTAAAAATGGATTAAGTGCACATGTGCCACAAATGGTTAACCACATGCTTACTGTAGGTAGCAAAACATGCCCAGTAACAGCAACGAGAGGCACATCTTTGGGATTATTAAAGGGGACTAATCAAGCTGATTTTAGTTACAGCATCTGTACATTTTCATATAGGCTACTCTGACCTCAGTCATCATACATCAGATGAAACTGAAGAGACAGTCTCTAAAATTGCTAAATACTTCTATTACTATTGAAATGCTGATTAAGCAAACTGCTGGTAAGATACTTGACACAAGATACAAGTAATTTAACTTTTAAAGAAAGGTTAAAGTATCTTTAATGACACATGAATACATCTTTACTTCAAAACTTACTTCAAATTCTGCTACAGAATCTATGAGGCAATTTAAAAAAAATACACTTACAACAAGGATGTAGGATGTGATGATGAAAAATAAAACAAACACTTTGCCGACAACTGTTTGACAAGTTTAAAAAAAAAAAGAAAAAGAAACTTAGAGGAACAGTAACAAAACAGCACAATTCCAGTTTCAGAAAGAATGCCTTTTTTTTGTTTGTTTGTTGGCCCTGTGATGGACTGGCGACCTGTCCAGGGTGGACCTGCGTCTCGCTGCGATGAGCTGGTAGAGGCTCCAGCAGACCCCGTGACCCTGCACAGGATAAAACGGGAATAGAAAATGGATGGATGGATGGATGTTTGTTTGTTTAAATTTACAGAAGTAGCATTTCAGACTTAAAATACAGTTGTGTGAGGGGAGAGCATCAGTAATTCATATTGTTGTATCCGGAGTAGGAGCCCTGGCTTTGTCCTCCAAAGCCCTGGTTTGAGTCGTATCCCTGCTGGTTCCCCCAGGACGATTGGTTCCCCCAGCCTGCGTAAAAGGGATCAAACCATAAGGTGTTATTTCCTTTATCTGTCGCTTGCCTGTGTAAACTAGGGCTGTTCGATTAATCGATTTTAAATCGTAATCGCGATTATGTAATTAGAACGATGTTAAAACGTGAAACTCGTAAAATCGATTTTTCACTTTTTTTTTTTTATAACCTTGTCTGCACACATATTAATGATTGATACCATATTAATGATTGATGGAAATACCTCTCAATACCTGCGACAAGTGCCCCATCGGAGAGGCTCTTTAGTGTAGGAGGGGGCGTTGTAACATGCCACCGGGCATCCCTCAAGCCAGATGCGGTAGACCGTAGACCGGCTCGTGTTCCTTGCAAAAAACTTGCAAATGTGAATAGCAAATGTAATGACTGACATTACACACCTCTACCTCCTTCATGGGTTGCATTATTATTTAGCATGCAAAGACCCAGTTTAGTTTAATTAGAAAATGTCTTGTTTTATTTAATTGGAAATATAACCTACTGTATGTTTTCAAGTGCTGATTTGCTGATTTTTTTTTCAGAGATAAAACTTTATATTTTATTATATTTTTTAAAACTTTTTTTCAACTTATTTTACAGAGTTTTGCACTTTATTCATTCACTTTTGGTTTAATAAGAGCAAAGTTTGCACTTAAAGCCCAATGGGGCAAATGTTCAATAAAAAAACAGCATATTTGAAATAATTTCTTTGCCTTTTGTCAATTCACAAAATAATCGTAATCGTAATCGAAAATCGGATTTTGAGATAAAAAAATCGAGATTTTATTTTTGGGCAAAATCGAACAGCCCTAGTGTAAACCAATATCTACAGTCACTGGGTAAGACAGAGGTTTGTAACCTGCCATTTGTCCTTACCATAGTTATTATACCCTTGCCCTCCTGTCACAGAACTGGGGTAAGCTGTACTGTACATGGAGTAGCCTCCTCCTCCCTGACCGTCACTCTGACCTTGGGTCAGCATCTTCTTCTTCTCATCTCCATACCCGTAGCTGTAGGGGCTTTCCTGATCAACAGGAGGAGGCATTGTGTGGTAGTTTTGTGCCTTTGTAGTACTGGAACTTGAATCAGGTGGGGAGGAGTAGGTGGAACTGCTCTCAGGGTAAAAGGTGCCATAACCAGCGTTGCTGCTTGATCCACTGGCGCCTTTGCCTGTGGCACTATTTGTATCGTCGTAGATTTTATCTGAAAGACAAAACAAGGCCTGAATGTCAATGTTTAGCAAAACATGTAATGTTTCTACCACCCTTGCTTTCTTAAATCTAGGCATACTCTGTGTAATGTAGGACTATCCCAACAAAAAATGACTAAAGGACAGAATTTCTTTGTTCATCCATCACATTGAGCCAACTTCAACAAAGCCTGTGTCTTTCCACCGATAAGCTACGATACAATTCTGACTGAGAAATTTAAGATGATTACAATAAAATATTGGTTATAATAAACCAACTTGTCATAATCAGTCTGAGGAGCTGCTCTGAAATGACTCCCTGAAAAACAGAATCCAGATATTTAGGCGAAATAGATATACAGGACTGTCTCAGAAAATTAGAATATTGTGATTTTCTGTAATGCAATTACAAAAACAAAAATGTCACATTCTGGATTCATTAAAAATCAACTGAAATATTCCAAGCCTTTTATTATTTTAATATTGCTGATCATGGCTTACAGCTTAAGAAAACTCAAATATCCTATCTAAAAAAATGTGAATATTCTGAGAATCTTAATCTTAAACTGTAAGCCATAATCAGCAATATTAAAATAATAAAAGGCTTGCAATAATTCAGTTGATTTGTAATGAATCCAGAATGTATGACATTTTTTTTTTTTTTTTTTTTTTTTTTTTAAAATTGCATTACAGAAAATAAAGAACTTTATCACAATATTCAAATTTTCTGAGACAGTCCTGTATGCCATAGTAACCCATAAACATTTATTAATTCATTAATAATGGTAACTGCTACAGTATAAAAATCAGTGAGGGGGGGATTTTGTTATCTCAGATCTGTTGCCTGGCAACAATTGTGATGATGACAAAATGTTTGCAGAAGTACAAAATGTAATGTTCGGTGGTTCAAATAAATAATTTTGCATCCAGAGCAGGTATGGTTCTTGGGCAAAACATTTGAAACTTAAATGATAGAAAAGTAACAAATGCCCCGAGGCATGCACAGCCCTCTCTCTTTCTCCACTCTTGTTACTGGCTTCCAGGTCAAGTGGAATTGATTTTAAGACTTGACGTTTGTTTTTAAGGCCAATAATGGCCTAGCCTTATCTGGCAAAGATTTTAAAACTTCCAGCCCACATATTTTTAAAGTTTCAAAGTCAAGGTACAAACAGTGGGGCCCTTTTCCAGTTGCTTCAGTGAGACTTTGAACATGTTAACTCCTGATAGTCATACAGCCACGGACATTCCTGCTTTGAAATCCTAACTAAAGTGACACTCAGCAAGGATTTCAGCATACAGTAAAGATGTGATTTTTCCCCCTCTGTTTTTAAGTATCCTTTAATTTTGTCATGAATGTTATGTTTCATTCTTCTCATTTATTGCTGTAAAAGCAATCGGACACCTGCTGGATCCTGTAAAGAATTATACAAACCAGAAAAGGATGATGCATTGAAAAGTGGAAAATTAGCTGGAAAGAAGATGTTCTGAAGTGAAGCAATTGGTCTTAACAGATGAAAATCAGCTGAAAAGAAGATTAGCTGAAAAGAAAAAGATCTGCTGAAGAGAGGAATATGAGCTGAGGACAGGAAGATAAGGGGTATGGCCTAAAGATCAACTGTGGGATCAACTGAAAAGAAGATGACCAAGTTAAGATAAGCTGAAGAGATGAAGATCAGATGAAAAGAATAAGATCAGCTGAAAAGAAGACAAGACAGGAAGATAAGCAGAATGAGAGCCAACATTACAAGGGTGTGAATATAAGATAGACAGACTGAGATACACACAGATATGCAGACATGCAGAGAAAGACGGGGATAGATGGGAGTCCTCTAGTCTCCTAAAGTACACTTGTTGCATCAAATAGTATAATGATATGGTGGGGGTTATTTGGGATTTAGAGCAAGTTAGAGAGACCAAACTTAAGAAGTCTTCTTTTATCAGCTCCCATAGTAAAAAAAAAAAAAAAAAAAAAAAAAGGTAGTAGATTGCTCTCTGTGATATAGGCTGATTTTACAGAAAAGCAAAAGTTACATTGCCACAAAAGTCATGTTGCGTGAAAGTCAATAAAAAGTTTTGTGCAGTGCAAAAATGTTTATCACAACATTTATTTTTTAGAAGTTAGGGAAAACCATCCAGAAATTATTTCAAAATTGAAAATATACTGCACTTGAACAGGCAGCGACTATAAAAATAAGCATGCAGACACATAAATCAACTGAATGCAAAACAATTATCACGCCACATACTGAGCATACTGAGATTTACAGTAGATACTCACGATAACCTGGTCCAGTGTTGCTCTCATAAGTGTAGTTGGCTTTACAAATAAGAGGAAATAAAATTCTATTTAATGGATTTTCTCTGGGTTGTTGCACATGTTTAAAAACTACCATGTTATTAGCGTAAAATGTCTTACTCTTGTTATAACTGGGTCCCGAGTTGAACGGTTTTCCTCGGCCTCTGCCCCCTCGGCTGGAGCTGCCGCCACGGGTCCCGGAGTCTGAGGGGATGCCACGGATGGTGCCGAATCCTGGGATGTGCTGTTGAACATCAAATGGTAGTTTAATATGAAAACTCCAGTCAAGTTGAGGTGGATTCTTTAAGGACCACAGCTATGTAAATTACCATGTCGGTGTAGGTGACCTTCTTCTTGACAGGATTCTTGTCAGCAGCTGGAATTCCGCTGTCCTCCGGGAACAGCTTCTCCAGAGCAGCCAGGGCAGCATAGGCCTTCGCTTCCTTCTTGTTAGAACCCCTTCCTTTGAATTTCTGCCCATCAACTTCAACCTCAAAAACAAGAGAGTTTGGTTCTGTTCACTATACATTTATCAGTTACATTTTATTTGAGTATGACTGGAACCCTGGAAACACACGATTTCTCTGAGTGAGAATGATTTTAATTAACCTTGTTAGTAACTTTCATTAAATTTGATACTGGGAGATATTCTTCATTTTCCCCCCAAAGGAACACGAGTTGTTCTATTACTGAAGACTCGCTGTTACGGCTGAAAATTAGGGTATCAGTACCGGTGGGTATTTATGTCTCTGAATCATCTGACACCATGTAACTTTGTCATATTTCATAATAAACACAGTCAACTGGTTGGAGAAAAAAAAAAAAAAACTGCAGTAAATTGCAAGTAAATTTGTGTGTACCCAGAATATTAAACTTTCCAAAACTTAAACTTACTGCCTTTGGTCAGCTGCTGTGTATTAAAACACTATAGCAAAATATTTAACACGTGAATTGAGCTCAATAATATGTCAAATTGCATTTAAAACTAAATAAGTATAGTTTATGACAAGTATATCATAAGGACTGGTTTATATGCAAATAATAAACTTCATATGTACGTTTTATGTATAACCAACTTAATATTAGGTGCGTGAGGATGAGATGGAGTTTGTATAAATGTTTTAAAGTGTGTAAAATGCATGAGCATATGTCAACCTTAGCCACTAAACAACAAAGACAGTTCATCTTCACCAAAAGCCATTTACAAAATTATCACTGAAATGCTATGAATTCATATCTGTGTTTATGACTGTACAATTTTTACAGTCTCAAAAGTTTAGTTTTCATATGGGAACATTGACGTTTTGTGTTATTGATTTTAGTCTTTGTGCTGCTGGCTGCTGCTTCATATTTGGATTCAGCTACTGTATGCTGTGACGATGACAGGACTGGTTTCCTCTTTCCTCATCCTAGAACTCTTACTGAACATAGCATCTGCTGGCACGGACCAAAATAACCAGACTGGTGTGTCAGCTCCAGCATTGTATTGTTCAAACTCATTTCCAGTCTGGCAGTCTTGGAGCAATTTAAAATTGTGTTTAATTTATTTATCGGGCTGATAAAAATTACATAATTTTACTTCCATAAACATCATTAAATTCCCTGTCTGATACTGTGCATCCCAAATTGTGGAGACGGTTTCCTAATTCCTAAGTTAATGTGAGGAAGTTCATTTATTTTTTCTTTTCTGCTTTCAATTGCCAATTGTCCAAGTCTATGACCAACCATATTCTATCATGCAAATTTCTAAATAAATTAATTGAATAAATCAAGTTAAGAATAATAAGTCATGGCACATAAATAAATATCAAAAGTTATAGCTCCAAGCGGCGTTGATCGGGCCCTCACATCTACCTGTATTGCATTAAGTACGTTCTATACCGACACCAATTCCCCTTCAACGTACACTTTCTGTGAAAGAACTTCCTACAATATCAGACATTCCTCTAATCCTTCTGAGGATAAAAGCACAATCAAAAAAACAAATACAGATACACCCCACGACTGCAGAACCATCTCAGTATTTCTGCAGATGACAGGACGCCTTCTTGTACTCCTAGTCCGTGATGGTCCTGTGCTGCTGACCACCTGGTCAGAGACCGTCAGTCTCATTCAGAATTGGCGGATCATAAAAATACTGCAACAGTGTCAGCACCGCACATACAATGCAAGTTATTTTTCACAATAATGCGTCATTAAGACATGAATAATCACATCCTCTTTAGTCCCGACATGAGAAGAAATTATGTTGGGGCAGCAAATTCCCATAAAAAAGCTTAAAAACCAAGCGGGAATAACAAGCAGGGCACATCCAAACATGTTTAATATACCATTTTTATAGCTTAAATATAAAAAATAAGTTGTAAATTTCAAAAATGTATGGACAAATTTAGCGAAACTATATACACGTTTTACATTAAAATGTAAGTAATGACTTACACATTTTTTCGATAAAAAACAACTAAAAAACAATCAGGTGTCAAAAGAAGATGCCAAACAAACAATTTGCCTGCCATCAGACTTTGTCACATCACAGTCCTGACACCTCCAGCAGGTCTTTTCACCTTTTTAATCTACGTGGAAGCAGTGTTTCAAAACTCATATCTCTCTCTTTCTGGCATCAGTTTGGGGAATTTCATTCAGACAGGAACTTGTCTAAATTATTATTTTTTTTTTTTTTTTTAAATCGGTACTGCAGAATGTCAATACGGCAGTTTGATGTCCTGTTGTAAACTGCAACAGCAACAATGAACTTTTCCTCTATGCTGTTTTGGCATTCAAGTTAACGTGCAGCGAAACCTTTTTTTTTTTTGCAACGTGCCAACAGCTTTCCCATTGCCATGATGCAGAGAGCCATGTCAACTTTGATTGGATAACTGCAACGCACTGGTTTGCTTGAAGTCGATCAGCGCTCTGGGCGAGGCTGTGTCTCCTCATCATATAATCGGTCATCTTTTTTGTGCAGCTGCCCACTCCTGAGTAAAGACCCCAGGCCGGAGGTTGATGATCGACCGTATGTCTTGGACACTCGGGTAAAGAGAGGAGCTGAGCTGTCAACTGATCACCACCTGGTGGTGAGTGGGATTAGCTGCCGGAGGAGGAAGTTGGACCCAAACGTACTGTGAGTGTTAGTTGGGAACGTCTGGCTGAGCTCTCTGTCAGGTAGCTCTTCAACTCTATAAGCCTATCCGAGCTCATTACAGGCAAAAATACACCGTGGACAGGTCGCCATGTCCATCATTTATTCTTCTATCATTTAAATGGTAACTTTCTGTTTCCTTCCAGCTCTTTCTGCTTTTGTTTCCATTTTAAAGCATTTGAAATGATTTTAGCTGAGTAGCCTTCATTTTTGCAGTTCTTTACAGGTCCTTCATCTCCAGTCAACTGATGTCTGAAATTACACATTTTACTCAGATTTTTAGAGAAATGTACCATAACCAGCATGTACAATATTTTATTAAGGGACCACCTGTTTGACACCTCCTTTTGCAGAATCAGTGACCTCACTAATTGAACTGCAAGCTGCTATTCTTTTTATTATGTGCATTCCAGTGGCAGCACATATTGCATTAGCCCCTGCCAACCCCCCCCAAACGAAAAAAAAAACAAAAACAAAAAAAAAACAACAAAAGCTGAGAAAATAAAGGAAAAAAACAACTAATTTGATAAGGCATGACTGCATATTGGCCAAAAAGACCATTTTGGTCAATATGCATGCAAGGTGAACAATTTTGCGTGCCTTGACCCCACCCCAAAAAAAGAAAACACCAGAAACCCTGGAGGTGTATTCCAAGAAATCTCCCTACACTACAACATATTAAAATCATGAAGCTTTGATTTAAATAAGTTTTACAGCTAAATTCTTGCCCCATTCATTCGGATGAGGCTTGTGACCATGGTGAAAAAAAAAAAAACATCCATTAATGTGGCTCAAACTGCAAGATGCACCCGCGCATCAACACATGCGGCTCCATCGTGTCTCGAAATCCAATACTTTTCTCAGTCAAAAGTGTTACTGTGGCAAAGATAGATGCCAAAAAGCAGCAAACTTTAACGTAGAGACAACATTCAAATGTTCCCAGACTCTGTTCACTTCAGACTAAAAGATCTTACAACCTAATTTTTTTTTAATTATTATAGTCTTTGAGATATTGAACTTTAAAAAAAATGTCAATTTGACTTTGGACGCTTATTGCTAGACAACAGGTTATCGTAGAGAAATCATTGAAATGTTCCAAAACTCGACCCATTGTGGACTACATATTAACATTTCATGAAGCTGTGATTTACAAAAAATGAACGTCAAAATGCCGGCCAAATGACTTCATTCATTCATGTGGGGCTTGTTACCATGGTAACAAAAAAACTATGCATTTCCATTGGGGAGCAAAGGAATGAATTCAGTACAAGTAGATCCACCTCAAACAGAACCAGAAACACCCTGAAAAACAACAGGGGGTGTGGTTTATTGGCCATTATTAACCACAGCAAACACAACCAGAACTACTTCAGACACAACCAGAACCAGACCCACCATTAACTATTAATGAATGAACCATGAACCTGAACCACCCTGAACACATCCAGTACCACCCCAAATACAAGCAGCTAGAGGGGAGGAATGGCCAACAAGGTGTGCCCATATAAGTTATTGTTATTTTTGTTACAACTTTTGCTGTTTTATCACTTTCTTTTAGATAAACAGTAACAGTACTAAATGTGATCATGTTTCTTCATGGTTTGATAAGGAATAGAATGTGCAGTGTTTCCAATGCATTTGTGTTTGTAAATTAACTTTATTATAAAGACCATGACCTTTACTCAATTAAAAAAAACAAACACTTAATTCGAACACAAGTTTATCTTGAAGCGGGAAAATGCAAGTTTATGTAAAGCCGATTTTGGATTGATTTAATTATTCTTTGTGTGACAGTCAGCGTATTGGATCTTGCTGGTCCAACATTCTGGACCTGACAGATCCAATAGGCTGACAAAACAGCTGATAATCACAGCAGTCAAGTGACACAAAATGTGAACGCCCCCTCGTTACATCAATATAAACAATCATGTTATGCATATTCTTCTTTTGGAATGCAATATGGGCTAGCCACTACTGGCATGCCCATAATAATCTAATATATCACCTTCACGAAATGGTGTTTTCTCATTTTTTTTATTCCTTTTCTCCTATATCAGGGCAGTGTCATGCAATAAACCCCTTGCAGGGGGTGTTTTGCATCTTTGGCTTGCACACAATATTACAACTTGTCAAATTGTCTTTTTCTCTTTTTTTTGGGGGGGGGGGGGGGTCATGGCATTGTCATGCAGTACACCTCATGTGTTTGGCTCGTGTTTGGCTTATGCAAATTGCATTGCAATATGTGCTGCCACTGACATGCATTTAATAAAGAAAAGTCAGAACAAAAACAATAGGACTGCTGGAGTGCTGGGAACCGTGATGCTCTTGCATCGCTGGTTCCCGCGCATCTCCACAGGCTTGGACCCCTAACAATAAACATTACAGATACAATAGGGTCCTCACACCGTCTTGCTCGGGCCCAAATAATAAACAGCGTGATGACAATATTGACCTCGCACTCGGCTTGGGGCCTAATCCTAATAATAAACAGCACAGATTGAATAGGGTCCTCCTCCGAAATCTTGAGTGGGATAAATGCCGTATTTTAAAGCTGCATAACACACTGTAACTGGGGACCATCAGGCTAATTTTAGTGTTCACATTAAACAACCAAACAATAAAAGCTTTTAATAATCTGTTTACATTTAAATCCTATGCAGTGATACTGCTGACTTACCTCCATGACAAAGCACTTTTGATGAGAACCTCCTGTTTCTGAAGACAGCTCATACTTCAGGCTACGGCGCTTTTCATTCAACTCCATCACTGGGTTTTTCCCATTTTTCGTTAGGATAGGACCTTGACCAGTCTTTTCACAGAAATTGGACCAAAAAAAGATTTTAAATATACAAGGATGAAGCCAGGCACTCCAAAACATATAATTTATTCTACTTATTTGAAAAATGTAAGTGTATTTCCTTTAAAAAAAAAATCTCTGGTGCATACAGTACCTCTTCTGATGTTGTAGAGGCTGAATCTGAAGCATTAACTGCTTTCTGGGGTCCTTCAGTCTCACCACCAGATTCAGGGCCTGTAGGAAGACCAAGATCTTGCAGTACCTGTGAATGATGAACGTGTATATAACAAGGTTATATTATTACAGCAAATGATTGTAAAATGATGTAGTTAAAGTTGGTTAACAGTCTTGCCTTGATTGCTACATTGAGTTTGGCAGCTTTTTTCGAGGGTCCGGTTGCTTCATAAGTCTTTTCGTTCAGGTCCACGGCCATCGTAAAGACTGGCTCATGGACTGGCCCAGTCTGGGACGTAAGTCGGTACTCAAGGCCAGGTCTGTACTGGTTCAGACGCATCACAGCATTCATGTTAAGATCATCAGTGACTACAGGAAAAGGAACGGGTAAACAAACAGAGAGAGACTTAAACAAAAATAATAAAAGGATTTTGAGATGAAATGCATTTTCCAGTAACAATTCTCTAAATCCAAAAATACTATTCACAATTAAAAGACAAATCCTTGATGGCTGCATCGTGTTCAACAGTACATTTAATTTGTACTGTAATGAGGACTACGGCTATACTTGTACTACGTGACTGATATGGTAGATTTTTCAGTTAGCGGGGAGAAAAGAAAAGGCTAGTTACAGTTAGATATACTCAAGAGAACACACAAAACAATACCAGGCACGTGTTTAATCATGGGGTTTGATGAAGATATATGAATCCAGCTATTGTGGAATATTTGCCCATTGAAAAAAAGAAAGTGAGGCCAATGCAGAGGCCTATGATATTCTCCACTGACATGATTTCCGTTGAAAGCGTTTCTGGAATTTGAGAAATTTCCTCTGTTTGCTGTTGAGATGAGGTTCTTCCTCTTCTTTATAAACCTCAGAGTAAGATCTTTTTGTTGCTAGGCTGTAGTGTTCAGGAGGTGATATCTGGGCTGCATGAAACAAGGAAACACATATGAGAACAGATTCAGATTATATATTTTTTAAATCAATGGGAAAAAAAAGACAGGATTTCAGTAATTTACCCGTGCCATCTTTGCGGGCAAATGCCACATATTTTCGTGGTTTATTCGCTTTGCTGTTCATCCCCAGCACCTTGTACATCTGCCCAAATGCACAAAGCCTCAAGGCAAACTAGGAAAAACACAGAAATTAAGTACAATTTGTTATAATACAGTTGTAATATTGTAATATTAGCATGCATGCGTTTCACAGTGTGAACATACTTGAGCACTTTGCGTGATGTCTTCACACTGCTGCACAGTTAGACCTGCAATGGCATCGACCTCTTCCTTCTCACATGGATCTTTGATACCAGGCCCATCTTTGAACAAACATTTATTCTTACATTAGTGTCATTCCCAATGTAGAACTGTCCATGGTAATCTGAGAGCCCATAAAATATCACCTTCCAGGAGGATTCCAGAGGCAATGCATTCTAAAACCCGGCGAAGGGACTCTCCTACTCCCATTGGTCTTTCAGATGTACAGAGAGCCTTCTCTACAATCAGTTCAAGGGGCTACATGGAGACAAGAAGACAAACCCAAATGTAGACACAAACTCAGTCAAAATGTTTCGTAGAGCAGAAGTTATCAATACAGGAAAACGGCAGCAGATGAGCATGCCTAGTACAACATTATCCACACAAAAACAGTGCTGGTGTTTTTTGCTTCTGCTACCAAATTAGCTGAATGGAGGAGGGGTAAATTACAGAGAATAAGAATATGCAGAGCAGCATCAATTAAATTCATACCTTTAACTGTGAAAACAAAGAAAACTATTTCAAGACTAATGTGTATCATAACAACTACTGTATGTTTTCAAAATAAGTGGATTTCTCACCCATCCTGAGAGGGGCATCCATGTAGGAACACGGTTACATAGATCCCTCATGACTCGGATCACAATGATAACAGTATTCAGAGTACTGACTTTGGCCTGGAGGTACAAAACAAAATCCAGTTCAATTACAGAGTTTGCTGATCATGTCACCGCACCTCTGTGCCTTTTTAGTTTCCATGAAACGATTCACAAAACAAAGAAGCACAGAATGGCAGGAATCAACTAATTTGTTAGTACCCTTCTATTAAAGTAGGAAAAACCCACCATGGTCACGAAACACCTTGAAACTGACTAAAGTAATAATAAATAATAATTTACTGAAAGAAATACCATACAAAAATCAGACATTCTGTTGAACCAAACATCAAAACAATAATTTAAAAAGAGCAAACCAAAGAAAACGTAATTTTCTGTTGTGGAATCTTTTGAGGCAATCATTGCAATCACTAGATTTCTGTAACACTTAATGAAACCTCTGCACCTGTACACGGGTATTTTGGCCCATTCATGAGCAAACTGCTCCAGCTGTCTCAAATTTGAAGGGTTTCTTTTCCAGATTGCATGTTTCTTCTTTTTCTACAGCTGTTCGATAGCGTTTGGGTCAGGGCTTATAAAAGGCCACATTGTAACCTGTGCAGATTCAAGACAACCGTTTGTTAGACACAGCAAAGCAGCTCCAGAACTGAACAGGGCTTTCTCCATATTTTACATTAGGTACAGTATTCTTTTCCTTGAATAATACATTTGTGAACATAGAACTGATATGACTTGTCAAAGAACTTGCGGTTCGGCCTCTGTCCAAAGGAAGTTCTACTGGAAGCTTTGTAGGTTGTCGTTATATATTTTTGAAAAAATGGCCCAGTTTCATTAGATTGTGGGGTTTTTTCTTTCAATTTTTCTGTATTCACAATTCAAAAGCAATGTCTCATTTTCATAAGTAAAATTTCAGTTTCAAGGTTTTTTTTGTGACCTTTGTGGGCTTTCTTTTTTTTAGGTGGAAGGGCACCAACACATTTGCCCACGTCTGTTTGTGAGGTATGCAAGGCATTTAGAATCTCTGTACAGTGCTGGAGCTAAAATTGATAGAGCTTAGCTACAGATTTGAGGGATTTGCCAATCATCCACATTCTTCAAGAGTAGAGATCTGCAGATAATCTTTCAACTCTTCTCAAACTCAGAGATTACCAAAGTAATAAACTACATTTACAATGATAAACCTGTCACTGTCTCTACGACAGAAAGAAAAAAAAAGATCAGTCAAGGAAACACTTCAACCTAAGGTACAAATAAGGACGGGAATGCAAACCTGGAACCACTTCGCATGGCGGAGAGACGCCAAGGCAGTAAGGCATTTCTGCCTGTCCAGAACGTCCGGCGGATCGTTGATCGTTTGCGTTTCTATTGACGAGGTGGGGTAAGAAGAAAAGGTACAGTTTGACCAAGGGGGTTGGATCTGTCTTGCAGCTCAGGGAGTAGCAGCTTTTCCCAAACTACCAGCAGCAGGGAAAGGGGGACCCAAAGTACCTAATGTGCTCATCTTTGTTCTCAGCAGGCTTAAGATCACCTGTCTCAGATCTCTGCCAACATTACCATAATATGCAAAACTGCAAGTAGAAATAATACCAAAGTATCAGAAATACTCCCAACATTACCTAGTGTGCTGTGAATGTATGTGTACTGAACTAAATAAATACCCCTTTCCCTCAGCCCCGAGGCTTGGGTTTGCTGCTTGCCCCCTTCTCCTGAGACAGTGTGTCCAGTTGGTCAAAGGTCCAATGTTCCTACAAAACTTGACAAACTATGAGGAAATCAGTTGTAAACCACAAGCATTTAAAGAAAGCTGACGTTTGCTCCATGCTGCAGCAAAACTGAACAATCCCTGCCCAAAGGTGGCTAATTAAAGACTTAAAGCACAAGGAGCCATACCAGCTCTGAGCGAGTTTTAGATTTGATGTCTTTCAAAACGATAACAATTTAATGTATCATAGTTAAGTTGATTTTTAGAAGAAAATAATAAAAACTGATCAATACAAAGTATCCTTACGATAGGGCTGCATTCTGCAATATTCCTAATGACAACATTTTGTTAAAATGATCATTACAGGGTAATTGTCTCTAAAATAAGGTTCCTTCTTATCTAATGATATTATTGCACATTTGAAATGTCCAAGTCTTCAAATAAACAGCACGTCTGTCCCAGTGTTTTTTGAAACAAAAGGGAGATTAACTACTTAAAACTAGAAAAGGTTGCATTTCCTTTGAAGATGTAGAGTTGAATGCTGAGATACTGAATGAAAGTTGAATGAGAGCTGAACTACTGTATGCTTAACAAAAAGCTGAACCGATTAAAATCAAAGAAACTGCTAAAGACTGCTAAAAATGTGAAGAAAATGGCAAAACTGAACTCAAACACTTGGAAACTCATGAGATGATAGAAGAGAAGAGTTGAAAACAGGAGAAGGCACTGAAAAGAAGGAAGGAAGATGATCTGAATGTTTCGATATCTGAATGGTTGAAATAGAAAAACATGCATAACTTTTTTTTCCTATCTTCTACTACTCTTTCTCTTGTATTCTTTGATGTTTTATGGTTCTTAAAATATTAACTTTTACATTTTATGAACAATTGAGCATTCAGAATGGATCTTAATCGCAGAGCCTTCAGGCATACTTGAGAAACTTTGCTGTCTACCACTAAATTTACAACCAGAACCAGCCAATCAGAACCAGATTCACCTCAAACACAACCAGAACCCCCTCGGACAGAACCACTCCAGACTGAACTAGGTCCCTGTAGACAACCACAACCATCTTAGTCTTCAGCTGATATTACTCTTTTAAGGTCAACTCGTTTTCTTTTGCTCATCTTCATGGCTTCATCTTCACGTCAGTTGATCTAACTCTTTTGAAGTCATCTTCCTCTCTTTAACTTGTCTTACGCTCATCTTCTTCTCTTTAGTAAATATTCCTCTTATCAGTATCTTCAACTCCTCTCTTCTTCCATCATCTCAAGAGTTTTTAAATGTTAGAGCTATGTTTTTCCATTCCATCAAATGTTCACCGGATTTTAGCAATTTCCTTGATATTCATAAGTTCAGTTGTTTTTTCAGCAAAGTTTGTAAGGTCTGAAAGAGGTGCAACTTTTTTGAGGATTTGAAGATTCCCCATAATATTTCCAACAGCTCATCTTACAAACGAGTCAAGGTACGCTACCGTGCGCTGAGCTCTCTGAGAGCAGCTGTCTGGAGTTACCAACCTGCCAGCCAATCAGAAAATAGAATTGTTTTGTTGCCGGGTAAAGTCTGAGTTTCAGCTTCAAGCGAATGTGTAGCAGAGGTTGTGACACACATCATTCTTAAACACACACACACACAACCATTTATGGGGCTAAATGTGTTTTTATTTAAATCTTAAAATTTTCTTTAAATGCAGAGTATCCACCAATGTAAAAGGGGCTAATTTCTGCTACATGAAAAATATTTCTTATCAACTACAGACAGATGTTCACATCGCAGTCCTGACACCTCCAGTGTCTCTTTTCACGTTTTATCGAACTGCAGGCACCTTTACCTTTTTACCTTTTACTCCCACAATTTTCCTTAGCAACAAAATGCTGGACTTGCCATAAGATTTTTTTATTAGTTGATATGGTGCATTTTTCCACCAATAGAAGAAGGGATGTCATGTTTTTGTGAACTCTGTGTGTCCGTGCTTGCGTTTTTTCTCTTGCATTCTTCAGCCCTTTCACAAGAAACATCTCGTTTTCACATTTATTCCTGACCTAAACATGATGGCAATGTGCAGAAAAAACATGCCGTATTTTAGTTACCAAACTTATTTTACTAGGCCTATCAACACGATTTAAAAAATATCACAGTTTGAAGTCTGCACCAATGCCAAACTGGGACAAAAAGTATGTTTGGGAGTGTTACAGTCACTCAGGGCCCCCTACTCATACACTGCACACATATGATCACACTTGACAAGCTGCTGCAACAACCACGAAATCCATTTACACACATATGGGCAAGTAATCAGCAACCGTTCATTATTCTGTATCAAATTTATATTAAAACCATTAACACAAAACTATAAACCACTATAAAACCTAAAAATCACAGCTGACTTAACTAAAATACTCACTTCATCTTCACTTGCGTAATTTACGCACTCGTGCAGTCCAGCATCAGAACATCAACTCTACTACTTCCCTGCGACGTCATTCACATAAATCCCACAAATCAACAGAAGTAAACACAGATTAACAAAGATTAAAATATAGAAAAATCATAAGTGAGCACTATAAATTACTGACTTTGGATCCTTTTCTACAGTGATCATTATTCTTCAGATAAAAGTTTGCAGCTTGTAACACACCTGTTTCCATGTATCAGTCATTTATTACACGTTAACTTATGTGATGTTGTGGGGGGACAGAACATCACTGCTGCGTATTTGCCAGCCTCCTCTTTTTATTCGAATTCATTACGACCACCACATCCCCCACCTCTGTCTTGCCTCCGTGCAATTTCTTCAACTTTCGAGTTGATCAGTTTTAAAATAAAACTTCACTTCGCCATTTTGCTTCGCCACAATTACTGACAACGAACAAACACAAATCACTTTATTTGCAGGCTGATACAACACATAAATGTCATTGCTGTAAGTGAAAGCATATTGTAGGGCTTGTGGAAAAACCTGAAGTAGGTGGCGCCATCAAGCCCATTTCTGTACACCCATGCCGGTCGCCCATAAAATACGAAATTTTACACGACACCTGAATTATGTGCAAAATTTTGTGAGGTTTTGAGCATGTTAAGGCCTCCAGAAAATCAATTAATTTAGGGTAATAATAATAATAATGATAATGATAATAAAAATTACAGATACAATAGGGTACTCACACCCTCAATGCTCGGGCCCTATAACAACAATAAAAAAGAGAAACAGGATCACAATAGGTTGAATGCTTTCTAGCATTTAACCAACTTGAAAAGGCTGCATTTCTATTGACAATGCCAAGTTCAATGCTGAGATGCTGAATAAGAGCTAAACGTTGCTGAAAAAACAGCTGAACTGCTGAAAATCAAATAAATGACTAAAGTTTGAGGAAGATGGTAAAACGGAGCTACTACTTCTACTACTACTACTGTCATGTAGCAGACGCTTTTATCCAAAGTGACTTACATCTGAGAGAACAACACAAGCAAGAAATCCCATAGGAGGGTCCAGCTGGATCAGTGCTGGTCAGACTGCTGTGAGTCCAGATGGACACAGGTGCTGCCATGTCAGGGCTAGATTTTTTTCCCACCCAACACAACAGTCCCTTTGCAACCGAGGTCAAACACTTTGGGCCCCTGAGCAAGGCCCTTAACCCTTACTGCTTTCTGGGCGGTGTGCAAATGGCAGCCCACTGCTCCTACTTCAACTAGAGATGGGTTCAATGCAGATAATACATTTCCCCATTGTGGGACTAATAAAGGAAATTAATATTATTGTTGTTATTATTATTATACAGCAAAAGTAGGTCTCATCTTGTGATAAGTACATGCCACTTTCTCAGTGCTGAGTCATGCAAAGAGCTGGGCAAATCTAACTAATTCTGATGAGCAGAAAAATTAAACTTAATGCAGAATCGCTCCTTAAAGAGCTGAGTCTTTAGCTTGCTCTTAAAAGTAGGTACAGATCCTGCAGATCGAACAGAGTTTTGTAGGTAATTCCACCATCAGGGAAAAGTGGAAGAGAAGAGCCTGGTTACTGATTTCACGCCACGTTGTGGTGGAAGAACCAGGCACTTTTCACTGGCTGAGCTGTGGAGAGGGAGTGTAGCTCTGGATGAAGGAGTGAAGGTATTGAGGAGCCGTTTGGGTAATTGTTTGGTAGCCAGAAGCAGAGCTTTGAACTTGATGCTGCAACTGGAAGCCAGTGCAGAGAGAATAGCAGCAGAGTAACATGAGCTCTCCTGGGACGGTTGAAGACCAGACGTGCTGCTGCATCCTGGATCATCTGCAGAGGTTTAACTGAGCACACAGGAAAGCTAACCAACAAGCAATTACAGTAGTCAATGCATGACATGACCACAGCCTGAACCAAGAGCTGTGTCGTATGTTCTGTCATGTAGGGTATGATTTTCCTGATGTTGAACAGAGCGAATCGGCAAAACCCGGAAACCGGGAAAACATGGTCCTTAAAAAGGTCAGCGGGCTGTCTAACATGACAACAAGACTCCTAGCAGAAGACGTGGGAACAGGATGTGGTGGAATCCATCTGAGGAGGTAAGGAATAACTGGCTGGACAGACAATAAGCTCAGTCTTGGACTGAGCTTTAGTTGAAGCTGGTGGTCCTTCATCCATGCAGAGATGTCAGAAGGACATTAGACACCAGTGTTGTCCAATGAGAAGGAAAGTAAAAGCTGACATTTGAAGACTAAGGGCCTGATTTACTAAAGGTTTGTGTGTGTAAAAACGTGTGCAAACTTGACAGCATCCGTAAACCAATGTGCAAGCTGATCTACTAACAGCGTGCAAAGAGGACTGCGTCTCTCAAATGAGCAAAATAGCACACGCTATTCATTTAGTACTTTTGCCCTGATGAATAATCAATATGGGGCGTACCCGCCAGAAAGCGCTAAATACTGGGAGGGGAAGATGCAAATTGGTCCATTTACCACGCGCAATGAGATTTACCAAGCCTGAAAGTAATTGCATGGATTGTGATTGCGTCTGTATTTAATACGTTCGAAAGGAAGGTGCTAATCTCCACATACAAAAGGAGAAATATTTTATTTGAATGTTAAATCGAGTATTATTCAGCAAAAGGTTGCCACAGGAGGCACCTTCATTTTTTTATTTGTGATAATAAATAAATCACGTGTTTTCATGGAGAAAAAAGTGTTTCTTATTGTTCTGCAGTTGTCATACCCCGGTGTTGTGCCGTATTCAGCACCCCTGCCGTGAAAAGCACCCCCTCGTCTGACAAAAATGATATTCTCATTCCGTGTCACGTTCTGTTTAGCGTCCAGTTTTGTGTTAATGATTCATGTTTAAATGTGCTCATGGATTCCACAATAGTCATACATTCCCACAATCACAGTCACAGATAACAAAAACCGGGTAAATGGTTATTGATGTCATTAATTAATAGCCTGCTTATTGTGTTGTCTTCCATAATATTTGTAAATATATATAATATAAACTCCTAAGTATGTGTTTGTGTGAGTGTGTATATATAAATATATTGAAGTGTCAGTGTGTTGTTTTTTTTCTTGGTCTACTTATCATTGAATATACGAGGGGGTGCTTTTCACGGCAGGGGTGCTGAATACGGCACAACAATTTGCCTCTTCCACTAATATCTCTAACTCCAACTCGTCAAATTTCATTTTGCGCTTGCAACTATATCCTGCTTTCCATCCAGACTCTCCATGGCGCAAAGTTTGCGCCGCAAACCGTAAGACGCGCAACACCTCATTTAAATACTGCGGTTTGCACCTGTTATCAATTGCGCACGCAATCTTAGTTGATCACCCGCAAAACACACAACAACAGCACGCGCAAACTTTTTCAGTGCACACGCAATTTAGTACTCTTTATACGTCAAAAGAGAAAGATCAGATGAAGCCAGGAAGATGAGCTAAAGACAACAAGTTGACCTCAAAGAATGAGTATCAGCTGGATTACGAGCTGAAGACAGGAAGAGAGGCTGAAGAGGAGAAAAATAATTTCAAGGCAGGAAGATCGAATTTAAAGAAGATGAGCTGAAGAGAGGAAGATGAACTGGGGAAAGATGAAAAACCATTTAAACTTAATTAAGAACTTAAAATTCATCCAAATAAAAATCAAGAGTAAGAAGAGGAGGAAGAAGGGGAAAGAAGGAGAAGAGGAATTATAATGGAACTAAGTAGAAGGAAGAGTAAGAGATGATGATAGTTCTGGTCTTGGTTAGGGGTGGGCAAAAATATCGATATGGCAATATATAGTGATACTTTTCCAGCCGATTCAATATCGATATTAAAAATTTGAATATCGATTTTTTTTATTTTTTTTATTTTTTTTAAATATTTTTTATCCCCGATTTTTTCCCATTCTATCACCCAGTGCTCCTACCTAAGTAACAGTCCTGGGCATTGCCACTCTCTACCAACCCTGGGAGGGCCCTGCACTGAGCTCAGGTTTTACTTCACGTTTTATTTCATTTTATAATTTATATTTTATATAACACAATTGCCTGTCCTTAAAAAATGAAAAATAATGGACAGAGGTTTATTTATTTATGGATTTATATCTATACTGACTGATCACTGTGCCTGTCCTTGGTTTTAGTACCATCTTTCTTGTGTTTATTATCATTTGCCACATAATTAAAGCAACCTCATACTAAATTTTATGTTAATTTCATATGATGTAAATAATATGAAAAACATATACAAATATGTTGTAACTTTAGCTTGTATAGTTATAATAAAACATTGTTTTGACTCAGTTTGTCCCATGAATTGTCACTATAATCTGATGAACGTGCAACTAGGATTTTAAGATCCATCACTATCATCTGATGTACATATATACAACTTGGATTTTAAGATGTGTAATGCATTTTTAAATTTTTCGGTGAACTATGTAGAATATAATAATCGGGATATCGCATAATCGGGATATCGCAATGTGTATCGTATCGTGGCTCAAGTATCGTGATGCGTATCGTATCGTGAGGTCCTTCCCAATACCCACCCCTAGTCCTGGTTGTGTCTGACGGGGTTCTGGATGAGACTAGGGTGGTTCTGGTTCTATTCAGGTGGTTCTGGTTCTGTTCCGGTCTTGTTCTTTATTCTGTGGTGGTTCTGCTCACTCACTATATTAACGCCAACTCTTGTGGGTTCATTTCTTTTGAAAATACAGGTGAACGCTGAGGTGCTGAATGAGACCTGAAATTGGCTAAAAAAAAAAAAAAAAAACAACCACAGCTAAATCACTGAAAATCAAAGAAATTGCAATATTTCACCATGATATTTCAATGGGCCTTGGGTTTTGGAAAACCTGGAATATCTTAAAAGGTTTAAGGATTTGAAGCACGAAAAGTCATCGCTGGAACGAGCTGAAAGTTCTGATATATGAACGGTGAAATAGCTCCATAAATGCGTAACTAGTTACATGCAAAAAATGGCTGAAGAAGATTAAATGAATAAAAGAGTAAAAACATTGCAATGGGTTGAATGCTGAGTCAGCACCATCCAATGCTGAGTCAGCATTCAACCAATAAACCTCTATGAGTTCTAGTTAGCAGGCCCGTTGTGCAGTATAGTAAATAGACTAAAACTGCACTGAGACTGGTATGGTTTTACATGTGAGGTTGCTCTTTAAATTAATTACAGAAACTTCAGGACTGCATGTGAATTCAGCTCATACCCTTTAACACAGAAGCAACACAAACACAGTAGAACATTAATCTAAACAAAAAATGTAATGATTTGGCTGTGTCTATGCTTTTTTAGAAAATCTGCATCTTTTTCTCCTTTAAACTGAAGAGGTACGCTGTAGAAATGTCCCTACTGCCTTTCAGTTTTGCTGCAGCCGGCTTCAAATATACATGTTCAGCATCAAGGGGCATGCAATGCGCGCTTAGACTTCTCTTGAAAAAGCCTTCACATTTAAAATGAAAAACAAGAACAGATTTGTTTTCAAAACTGAGGCATCGCCACTACAAGTATGTCAGAACGTATTAGCCACTACTAAGTAAATGTAGTGCCTCAATTTAATCACAAAGCGACGCCAGGTTTTATGAGCAAAAGAAGAGTAATCCTAAGCTTTTGTTCACTAGCATCAGTCACTGTACAAGCTCTACTGAGGAGACTGAGATGCAAATGAAAACCTGTGGACTGCTCAATTCCACTGGATGTGGCTGCTTATTTAAATTGAATGACACATTATTTCACTCCATCAAGATTTCTGGTGCCATCAACAAAGTAATCAATTGCTAATAGAAATTCAACCATAGATAAAGCATAAAGTAGTCAGACAAAAGGTTAACGCAGGGTATTATCTGATAGGACAAAAACTAATCAGAAAGAACACTAGTGAGAAGAAAAATACATTTCAGAGTAAAAGGGAGCTAACTTACAACACAGTGGGGAGAACAAGTATTTGATACACTGCCGATTTTGCAGGTTTTCCCACTTGCAAAGCATGTACAAGTCTGTAATTTTTATCATAGGTACTCTTCAACTGTGAGTGACAGAATCTAAAAAAAAATCCAGAAAATCACATTGTATGATTTTTAAATAATTAATTTGCATTTTATTGCATGACATAAGTATTTGATCACCTGTCAACCAGTAAGACTTCCGGCTCTCACAGACCTGTTAGTTCTTCTTTAAGAAGCCCTCCTGTTCTCCACTCATTGGAGGAAGAAGAAGGATGAGTACAACCCCAAGAACACCATCCCAACCGTGACGCATGGAGGTGGAAACATCATTCTTTGGGGATGCTTTTCTGCAAAGGGGACAGGACGACTGCACCGTATTGAGGGGAGGATGGATGGGGCCATGTATCGCGAGATCTTGGCCAACAACCTCCTTCCCTCAGTAAGAGCATTGAAGATGAGTCGTGGCTGGGTCTTCCAGCATGACAACGACCCGAAACACATAGCCAGGGCAACTAAGGAGTGGCTCCGTAAGAAGCATTTCAAGGTCCTGGAGTGGCCTAGCCAGTCTCCAGACCTGAACCCAATAGAAAATCTTTGGAGGGAGCTGAAAGTCCGTATTGCCCAGCGACAGCCCCGAAACCTGAAGGATCTGGAGAAGATCTGTATGGAGGAGTGGGCCAAAATCCCTGCTGCAGTGTGTGCAAACCTGGTCAAGAACTACAGGAAACGTCTGATCTCTGTAATTGCAAACAAAGGTTTCTGTACCAAATATTAAGTTCTGTTTTTCTGATGTATCAAATACTTATGTCATGCAATAAAATGCAAATTAATTACTTAAAAATCATACAATGCGATTTTCTGGATTTTTTTTTTTAGATTCCATCACTCACAGTTGAAGAGTACCTATGATAAAAATTACAGACTTCTACATGCTTTTCAAGTGGGAAAACCTGCAAAATCAGCAGTGTATCAAATACTTGTTCTCCCCACTGTATATAACTTCAAAATACATAATTTTGGTCTGCTGAATTTCTCTTGTTTGGTCACCGTTTCAGAAACATTCCCAATTTGATATGAAACGAATGGATATGGTTTGATTTGGGAAATGAAACAAAACTGTGGAGCTGAGACGTTGTTGAACCATGGCCAGTAGGATTCAGTGCAGTCTTCTAGATCAGTGGAGCAGTACAGTGACAGCATACTAAGGTCTAAACTGGAAGCTAGACCATCACACGCACCTTCCTCCTCTGCAGCTTTACTCATTTCTTCTGTCCTGACAAGAGGTGATGTCAGGTGAATGACGAGAGATGGGACAGACTCCTTGTTGCTTTTCACGATAATGGTTGCATCCTCTGGACACTGGCTTGCGGTATAGCCTCCAGGAGAAATTGACTATGAAAAATGTGAATAAAAGAATGCTTAATAGGGGAAAAAAAATAAGAAACGTAATTCCAAATCTGCGAAATATGTATTAAATATTCCTTAAAACAATGGAAAGCCTTGATCTGTACCTCTAACTGTTCAGTTAACTTGTCAGCCACTTGTTGAAGCAGAAAGATCGTAGGCTTGTTGGAACAAAGCAGCACCAACTCCAAGTTCGGGTCTCCTTTCAATATAAGGCCTTTGGCCACCAGGCCGACCCTCATGACTCCACGGAGGACGCGCTCTTTCACATCACTACTTGTGATTCAAAGTAATGGCAGGGCAGAAGAAGAAAAAAAATGTTAATCATTTATACTTGGTTGGTGGAAAAAGGTATTTTTAAAATCCAAATATTTTTGTTTTTTTTTCAAGATTTTGTGGCTCTACTGGCCTTCATCTGAAGTGTAGACAGGAAGGGGGTAGAGAGTAGGGCTGTTCGATTTTGCCCAAAAATAAAATCTCGATTTTTTTCTCTCAAAATCCAATTTTCGATTACGATTACGATTATTTTGTGAATTGACAAAAGGCAAAGAAATTATTTCAAATATGCCGTTTTTTTATTGAACATTTGCCCCATTGGGCTTTAAGTGCAAACTTTGCTCTTATTAAACCAAAAATGAATGAATAAAGTGCAAAACTCTGTAAAATAAGTTGAAAAAAAGTTTTAAAAAATATAATAAAATATAAAGTTTTATCTCTGAAAAAATAAATCAGCAAATCAGCACTTGCAAACTTACAGTAAGTTACATTTCCAATTAAATAAAACAAGACATTTTCTAATTAAACTAAACTGGGTCTTTGCATGCTAAATAATAATGCAACCCATGAAGGAGGTAGAGGTGTGTAATGTCAGTCATTACATTTGATATTCACATTTGCAAGTTTTTTGCAAGGAACACGAGCCGGTCTACGGCATCTGGCTTGAGGGATGCCCGGTGGCGTGTTACAACGCCCCCTCCTACACTAAAGAGCCTCTCCCATGGGGCACTTGTCGCAGGTATTGAGAGGTATTTCCATCAATCATTAATATGGTATCAATCATTAATATGTGTGCAGACAAGGTAAAAAAAAAAAGTGAAAAATCGATTTTACGAGTTTCACGTTTTAACATCGTTCTAATTACATAATCGCAATTACGATTTAAAATCGATTAATCGAACAGCCCTAGTAGAGAGAGAGACAATTGGGAAGACATGCGGCATAGGGCCGCAAGCCGGGACTCAAACCTGCGACCGCTGCAGGAGGACAGTAATCTCAATACATGGGCCGCTCGCTTTAACCACTCTGCCATCCAGCGGCCCAAAATCCAAACCATTTTAACATTCATACAATTGTAGACTGAAAAAAAGCACTAACTTCAATCCGAACAGAGTCAACAGAGTCAGAATGGATCTTCTGTTGCTCCAAATCAGAGTTTTTTGGCGACAGGCATCTCAAATGTCTTACGACCAAAGACCACTTGACAATTTGCTAATAATATTAAAAATATATTATTTTTTAATTTAAAAAAAAATCCTACAAGCCAATATAAGTGCAACATAAAAAGGCAATTATTTCAACCACTCTTCTGCCTAACCAGGATTACATTCATGTTTACTGTCAGAACATGTTGATGGCATCATTGTTCATCCATCGCCACCTATTATTCAGGAGGTCTCATCATCACACAGTTGAGACATACCAGTTGTGACAATGTACGAAATATTAAACTAATGAGTTCCTATAGTGCAAGATGCAATAATCTTTTACAACTGCAGAAATCATGTACTCTATAGGAGCTCTAAGAGATGAGAAAGAGCAGAAACAATTTCAATTTTTGGTGAGAAAAGGAGCAGCATACCAAGTAAGTAGAAACAAATACAGAAATACAAAATGCTGCATGTAGTATGTTTACAAAATCTCCCTCGTGTGAAGCAGGGCAGGGGAATCTCTCCCAACACTGAGAAACAAATTTCATATCCAGCTAAGCTAAAATTAACTTTCCCTGAAATGAGAAAAGTGGAATCAAAAAGCCCCCAAAAAACAAAATCTATTTTTTGAAAGAAAAAAGAAAAACACTAAAGGCCTTCACTGATCGAGAGGTTTCAGGCTTTTCATGACATTTGTCATCCATTTGTAATTACTAAAACTACCGAAGCCCCGGCCGCTGGATGGCACAGTTAAGCAAGCGGCCCGTGTTCTGAGGCTACAGTCTTTCTGCAGCGGTTGCAGGTTTGAGTCCCGGCCTGTGGCCTTTTGCTGCATGTCTTCCCCATTCTCTCTCTCTACCCCCTTCCTGTCTACACTTCAATAAAGGCCACTAGAGCCACACAAATCTTTAAAAAAAATAATAATAATAATAATAAAAATTACCACAGCCCTTTTGAAAATGTTACCTACCTCCCTGATTCGCTATCTTCATTTCCATCTTTAGGAGTATCCATCTGGTCAGACACCGTCTTGAGGGCACACTCCACATGGGAAACTATGGTCTGCACCGCCTCAAGTTCCTCTGCTGAAGGGTACACTTCAGAGTGTTTGGCCATTACAATCCGATCATGGGCACCTGTGTACTTCTGAGGGGCAACGGGCTCCTAGAAGGAATGATGACATTTGGAAAAAAAGAATAATAAAGATTTGTTTAGGAGAGAAAAAAAAACGCAATTAAAATTAAGGTAATTATACGTGTTCACACTGTAATTTAAGATTTTACAGTGAAATCATAAGTAATCTGGGGAAAAATAAAAAAAATGGATGTATGTACCGTATTTTCGCGACCATAAGGCGCAACTTTTTTTTTTTTTTTTATGTGCCGGGCGCCTTAAGAAACGGTGCGCCGTGTCTATTACCTGAATTACGGTAATGTAAGGCCATGAGAACGGTAAAGGGAGAAGGGGGCGGGTGAAGCCCCTGTGAGTTGCGACGTGAATGAGACTCCACTGAGCTGTTTAATGTGAAACAGATGTTGATGCGTAAAGTGAAATAAAATACAATCAAACTAAGTTTTGCTCCGCTCTATTTAAATAACCACACTTCTGCAGCGCGCGTGTGTTTTGCATGTCGGAACCGTCCACGTTCCCCGGTTGAAGCCGCGGTGATGGGCGCTGCTCCTCCCGACTTCCTGGTTCCCCAAGCGGGTCCGATCGACCTGGTTCCTGGCCGCTTTAAGAGCAGAGATTTCTGGGGTCTGTCTCAGGTCAGATCAGCTTCACCCTCCGGACCCGGGACCCGGTCCAGCGCGGGGGGGGCGGAGCGGGACCCGGTCCAGCGCGGTCGGGATCCGCAGCACAACGGGGTATGAAAAGTTTATTTACTCTGGTGCTTGCCTGCCACGCTGATGGACAGAAACTGCCAGCTATGGTGATTTTTAAAAGAAAAGCGTTGCCTAAACAGACTTTTCCAGCCAGAGTGAAATGAAGGGCTGGATGGATGAGGAGATGATCGGGTGGCTGAGACAGGTTTATGTGCGGCGCCCCGGTGGTTTTTTTAAATTCTTTAATGCAGAAACAGAATATGAACCTTTGAAGGGTTTGATTGATGTGAAAAGTGAAATAAAATATCAAACTAAGTTTTGCTCCTGCTCTATTTAAATAAGCACTCTTGTGTGTGTGTGTGTTCTCCAGCGCGTGTGTGTTTTGCAACGCGCGTGTTTGCAGCTCTGTCTCCGTAGACGGCGCCTTTTGGGTCGGTGCGCCGTATGTGTGTTTTAAAACCAAAAATGACACACAAAACTGAGGGTGCGCCTTTCCACACAGTGCGCCATATGGTCGTGAAAATACGGTAATATATATATATATATATAAAAAAACATACATACAAACACATACATAAATTGTGTGATTTAGCTATTCATTGAAGAACATTTGATATCTTACTTTTCATCTATTTAATAACATCTCAGTGAACTACCTTATCTAAGAAAAAAATAAATAAAACGTCTACTGAAGTCTCCCATTAGTGGTGGTAAATAGAAAACCCTACGACTGTTATTATGCACAGGATACAGATTTGCTTCACCAAATCAAATTTGCTTCATCATCACAGGGCAATTAATCCTTTTCAAGTACAAAAAGTAAATAAAGCCTCATTGGTAATATACATGTTCAGTTATAAAAGGACAAAGGTAGACAAAGACATGCAAGTATATGGGTTAAAGGCTAATGAAAAAACCTCAATATGATGTTTGTCTTGCATATCCTCAATAGAGGCGATGTAATCGTGGTACTGTCTCAGCTCCTCCTCGTAACACAGGCAGTCATACCAGTAACGCAGGTCCTCATATCTGCAGGGAGGAAATGCCAACATGAGGCATGTTAAGTCAAAATAGATGCCAGAACTATGAACATGCTATCTGAAACACTTCCAAAATCCTTTAAGACCTTCTATTCATTATACACCAACTTTACAAAAGGGATTTAATTTTACTAGCTGGGTTCTCATTTGAAAGCAATCCCTTGCTGTGTGGATTCACATTAAACATACAGGTTAACTTCCATGTTTGTTGTAGATTAATACATACCTGTCAAGTCTCCCGTTTTGGCTACTAACGTATTTTACCCCTCTTTCCCGCTGCCCTCCCGTATTAGTATTTTCCCGTAAATTTCCAGTTTTATAATATAATTAATCTTTAAACAGCAAACTGAATTGCCACTAGCCTCGCAAGAACTGCCACCTGCTGCAGCCTGGGTGGTAGTTCTCACGAGGTTAGTGGCAACAACGGGAGCAAACTCGGAGCAACAAATAAGAGATGGATGGATGTAACCAGAGAGAAGATATTTCTGACAAAAAAGAAGAAGACTTGGTGTAAATATCCCCAAAAATGGGAAACCAAATTGGGATACAATTTACTTTCCTAAAGAAGAGATACAGAAACATGCGTCTGTGTCACCAGTCAGTGATTGCCAGAGAGCCACATGAGGGAAAATGACAACTTAAAAGAAAATGTAAATGTTTCACTTGAAGACAATCAATGTGTATATTAACTGAAATTATACCACGGTCTGTGTGAATACTCGATTCTGATTGGCTGGCAGGTGTAGGTTATAAGTTATAACCTACACCTAGAAAACAAGTTTGGTCAAATTGCCTGATATCTTT
Source organism: Cololabis saira (assembly GCF_033807715.1). NCBI lineage: Eukaryota > Metazoa > Chordata > Actinopteri > Beloniformes > Belonidae > Cololabis > Cololabis saira. The sequence continues at coordinate 40,497,674 of NC_084587.1, forward strand.
AATATCATTGGGCTGGATCAACTGCCAGGTGGTAACCACGGCAACGGAGATTCAGAGAAGAAGAGCCGGCTAGCGCAGGACGTTGACATGAGTGATTCATTTATTTTAATTTATTTGGTGAATTTAACAATTTTGATGACTGGGATGCAGAAGAGGAGAGAAAAGAAAATAGCGGAGCTGAGCGGACTACAATATATCCCGTTACCAGGGAAACTGAGTTATGGCTTGTTAAAAAACACTTTGTAACTTACCAGGTTACAATGGCTGTAGACGAGAGATTAAATAGTCCGCTCAACCGCGGCTTGTTATAAAACTAATGATTTCAACTGAAAACACATTAAAGCATGAATAACTTTAATATTTATGTTTTTTGGTAAGTAACCGTGGTATAAGCGGGATAATGCCCTTTCGAGGTGTACTTTAAGATTAATATATGGAGTTAGCGGAGGCAAAACCGTCCTTCACTTCGCGTTGGATGGTTCACGGCACGCCCCCTCGTCAATATATTTATGATAATGTACACTTTGTCGGGCATTATCCCTTACATATTTAAAATAAATAAATGTGCTTTAATCCACTTTTGTGTTTTCATTTACAGTGTTTCTCAATCCTGGTCCTCGTGGGCTCCTGTCCTGCATGTTTTAGATGTTTCCCTGCACCAACACACCTGGATCTAATTAAAGGTCCTCATTAGCTTGTCACCAAGGTCTGCACAGCTCTGTTAATGACACAGGTACTTGTATCACGGTGTGCTGAAGCAGGGGAGCATCTAAAACATGCAGGACAGGGGCCCACGAGCACCAGGATTGAGAAACTGTATTATAGGAATTACATACATAGGAATGTCCACAGCATTTCAGTCAACAAAGATAGGCGTATCAGATTCTGAGCACATAATTGTAGTTTTTAAAGCAGCACAATGTAACTTTCAGCTTTTGTTGATTTTGGCGGCTCCTTTGGACAAAAGCGGTAGTGCTTTACCAGAAAGAACATTACATTTCCCATGAGCACCAGCGCGTACTGCCGAAAACTCCTGTCCCCGCCGCTGCATTTGTTTTGATAATGAAATGAGACGGGACGGACTTTCAAAACTACTTTTTCTGTTTTCAGCGGTCGTTTGCAGGATGGATAGCGAAGAGGTAATGTACCTATTTTTGGCTCAACAATATAATATGACGATGTTGAAAATCACTAAGTTCAATTTTGTTTTATTAGTGAAGTCACCCCCGCCCCCCTGTGCTGTTTCAGCGAGATAATGCGCCCCAAACTACAAACGTTTTTTTAGAGGGACTTCGTCATAAATCAGTAGTCAAACATACTTACTGACAAAATTAAAAAATACTTTATAACCTGTGAATAACTGAATGCCCATTCCTTATATTTTGCAAATCAGCCCTGCACAATTTTACAGTTCTCAGGAAAAATACTAGAACTCAAGACGAATGTATGTGAAAACATTCTAATTTTGATTCTTATTGAACATGTAGAACTCTACATTTACATTTGTGTCATAACAATTCTGTCTCTCTTGTCGGACACCCCTCCTCGTCTTTCACATATTCATTTTTTTTTTTGTCCGGGCATTTAGTTTGTTACTCTCCCGCTTTCTTTTTTTCGCCTCAGCCGATAAAACTTTTATTTTCTTCGTTTTTTTCGCTGCTTCGGCCATGATACCAGCTTCTCCTGAGCTCTGCGCTCCAAGCCCCGCTCAGCTTTTGTCTCGACTACGAATCGGGAAGGAGGGGGAAGTGACGTATGCCGTAAAGCAGTCAAAGCCGTAAAAATGTGTAGTTTTTTTAGTGTGGAGGGATTCCTACCATGCTCCTCAAAGTTACATAGTGCCAGTGAAGGTGATACAGACCCCCCCAGACCATGACAGAGGTTCATTAAACCTGTTGGAAGTTGATGTACCATCACAATGACTCTGGAAATATTATATTAAGGTGGAAAAGTTAGTGCATAGTGCTGCTTTAAGTCCGCGTTCAGACTGCAGGCAAATCTGATTCATATCTGATTCCTTCTCATATCCGATTTTCAGGGCTGACTGTCCACACTGTTTTTAGCAAGTGTCCATATCGGATCTGGCTCTGTTCAGACTGGGCCACATCTGACTGATCTGACGGGTTGCCGTAGCAACGACGTCGGAGCGGAGGCGTCACCCAGCGCGTGTATTGTGTGACGTCATGTAATTGGACAGTCAAAACCGATCTTAGTGTTTGGAGCTGTTCAGACTGAGACGCATCTTCCCAAATGAGATATGAAACTACCTCCCGGAGGTGGTTTCCATCTGGTTTGCAAAAATCAGATCTCATGCGGTTTGGGACTGTTCAGGCTTCAAAAGAGTCATCCAGTTTCAATCTGGATGGGCTAAAAATCGGATATTGGCTGGCAGTCTGAACGCGGCCTAAGTGGTTGACGGGTAGTTATTTTAGATTTCTCGTTAATCTGTCTTAAAATGTAAGATACTGGACCTCGGTTGGACTGGTGGAAGAGCGGCGGATAATTTCCCGTATTTTTAAATCCAAAACTTGACAGGTATGTTAATACCATTAGGGGTGGGCAAAAATATTGATACGGCAATATATTGCGATACATAGTCTCCCGATACGATATCGATATTCAATGTATGTATCGCGATATATTGCCGTATCAATATTTTTGCCCACCCCTAGCTGCACTTTATTTTGTGATTTCAGTGTGGGTGAGACACTGCATTTTATTTTTGTCATTTTAAGTCAGGGGCAAGTAGCTGTACTGTATTTTTGTGATTTCAATTTCAGTGTGGGTGAGACACTGCATTTTATTTTGAGTATTTTGTATCTAAGAATAATGCACACACTGCACTTTTCATTGTGTTTCAGTGTGTTTTTTCATGCAAATATGTTGCATAAATAAAATGGAAAGTTTGAATTACATTGTTTTGACTCAGTCTGTCCAATGCATTATCACCATCATCTGATGTACATATATACAACTTGGATTTTAAGATGTGTAATGCATTTTTAAATTTTTCGGGGAACTATGTAGAATATCGTGATATATCGCATAATCGGGATATCGCAATTTGTATCGTATCGTGGCTCAAGTATCGTGATGCGTATCGTATCGTGAGGTCCTTCCCAATACCCACCCCTAAATACCATTGCCTGCTCTATATATTGTGTGCATGTGCAGCTCTCCTCGCACCTGTCGAAGTCCTCCGGCAGGAGGCGGTGGCCCTGCTGGATCAGGCTGTCCCAGTACAGCAGCTCCTCGTACGCCTGCTGCTCGTCCCACATCGCTGCTGCAGCCATGGCCTCGCAAGCACAGCAACTAGGCTTCCTCCTGCTGCAAGAGTTCATGTTAGGCGTTAGTGGGGCAGAAACCTTGCATGCAGGAACCGCTGGCAGGTGACTGTAGGCGCTAAAGCCTGATTTATGGTTCTGAGTTAAATCGACGCAGAACCTACGGCGTAAAGGTACGCGGCGACGCGCACCGTACGGCGTAGCCTCTGCGTCGGTGTAACGCGGAACCATAAATCAGGCTTAACAGGTTAAAGTGCGCAGCGCGGTTTAGGAGGCTCGTTTACATGCAAATGAGCAACTTCTGCACGTCTGCTTGTATTACCACAAACTAAACACATGCTAGTTAAACAGAAAAGGGTGAAGACCCCCGTGACTGCTATTCCCTGCTGTTTCAGTAGGTCCACACTATGCTAACGTAAGCCAGCACGTCAGGTCCACTATTTCACTTCGCTGTCAAAATGATCAATTTCACACAACACCGCAAATACCATATAGACGTTTCTGTTGTGGTTTTACTACTTACGCTTTTCAGCAAAAGAATAATGCCGTCGTTGACCTTTTAGGAGAACTCGCTATCCGTTTTAATGTCGTTTTTTGATGCTTTATGGCCGCCTGTATCACATCCACGATGTTATTCTTTTCTTTTTCTGGCCGAGCAGCAGCGGAGAGTGCGGACTATCATCGCCCTCTCCTGCTCCGGCATGGCGGTGACGCTCCCCCTGTCTGTCTGCTGGTTTGTTGGGAATATTTTTTTTTTATTGTTGTTGTTGTAGTTTTTTTTAGGGTTATTTTAAACACAATTTAATTGTCGTTTTGTCATTGTGCCATAGTGTCTTAATCAGCACTCGAGTTGTAAAAAAAAAAAAAAAAAAATCAGGGGGGGTGGTGGATTTTATCATATGGGGACAGGTAATTTGTGCTTATTACAAATAATCAGAGGTGGAAAAAGTACTGAAAAATTGTAATTGAGTAAAAGTATCTTTACTTTGCTTAAATCCTACTCAAAGTAAAAGTAAAAGTACTCATTTAAAAATGTACTCGAGTAAAAGTACAAAAGTACTTCATTTAAAATGTAATTTGAGTAAAAGTTACTTTCAGTTATTTAATGCAAAAAAAGGATGAGTCACAAATCAAATCCAGCACAAGTTGTTTTAATTAACTTCGAGGCATATTAAAGTATTCATTTAATTAATTTAACATCAACACTTGTAAAAGCTCTTACTTCCACAGAACAGGACAAAAAGGACAGTCACAACCTGTACTGTAAAGTGCAAACTATTTTCAGTATTGTCCAACCGACAACACTAAAACCAGAATCAAAGTATTCAAACACAAAATAAAGCGCCCAATGCCGCAGGATCCTGCTATTCACAATAAACCAAAATAAAATGCCCACAAGATTTTCACCATAAATTTTGTACTCAGTAACGTGAGGGGGTTCAAATGTAGCGAAGTAAAATACTTGGGTCAAAATGTACTTGAGTAAAAGTACAAATTACATATTTCAAAAACTACTTAGAAAATTACAAATTACTCATAAAAAGTACTCAATTACAGTAACGTGAGTAAATGTAATTTGTTACTTTCCACCCCTGCAAATAATATATTACAAATAATAGCTCTGACCAAAACACCTGCAGAAATACTGCAGGAATGACATAAATGCAGCCTTCTGTAAGCTTTAAATATCCACTGGGCTTACATCAAATACATCAAAACACAACAATAAAAAACTGTTTTCTGAACTTATCAATATGACTCTGTCCTTCACAGGATAAGTAAAATGGAGCTCTGCAAAAACTCAAAATCTTAACAAGAATATTTGTCTTATTTCTAGTTAAAATGTCTCATTTTAGTAAAAAATCTCATTACATTTAAAACAAGACTCATCACTGGAAAAGAACAACAATTTTCACCTGTTTCAAGCAGTGCTTTAAGTGGACAAAAATAAGTGCCGGTACTCCCCTTATTCAACTGATGTCAGGTAATTTAGGTGGTGGGTAACAGCAGATGATTAAGTGATATATTTAAATACTAGGACATGATCCTGATTTTTAAAAAGAAAATTGTTTTATTGAATTTTCCAAACAAATAATATGTACACAAGAAAATGCTCACATTCACTGGTAGACAGTACTCGAGTTGTAAAAAAAAGTCAGGGGGGATGGTGGATTTTACCATATGGGGACAGATAATTTGTGCTGATTACAAATAATATAATATATTACAAATAATAGCACTGACCAAAACACCTGCAGAAATACTGCAGGAATGACATAGCAGCAGTTAAATGCAGCCTTCTGTAAGCTTTAAATATCCACTGGGCTTACATCAAATACATCAAAACACAACAATAAAAAACAGTTTTCTGAACTTATCAATATGACTCTGTCCTTCACAGGATAAGTAAAATGGAGCTCTGCAAGAACTCAAAATCTTAACAAGAATATTTGTCTTATTTCTAGTTAAAATGTCTCATTTTAGTAAAGCAAATATCATTACATTTAAAACAAGACTCATCACTGGAAAAAACAACAATTTTCACCTGTTTCAAGTAGATTTTCCCTTAAAATAAGTAGAAAAATCTGCCAGTGGAACAAGATTTTTTTTGCTTGTAATGAGAAGATAAATCTTGTCCCACTGGCAGATTTTTCTACATATTTCAAGTGAAAATTTACTTGAAACAGGTGAAAATTGTCAAATAAGTTATTTTTCTGGTGTTATTTTTCTGGTGATGACTCTAAATGTTGAAATAGCAGTAATACCGCATTCTGTGATGAAATGACATAAGGGATGGAAAGGGGGATGGTAGTTTTACAGGGGGGGTGATTTTGACCGTTTTTATTTCAATTCTTACAGGAAATATTTGTAACTCACTTTGGAGTCTATATCTCTTCTCATTATATAATTTAAGGGGTAACCTAAACTTCAAATTTTTACTTGTGCGTACAACAAAAATAAGTTTTTGTGTATCAGTTTGTGGAATTAAACGGTGGAATGGTTTGAATTTGGAGTTAAAAGAATGTAAAAACATAAAACAATTTAAGAAGAAATATAAAGACATAGTTTCTTTGAGGTATACAAGTGAAGACTGTGTTTAAAGATCACCAGCTGTGTGTGTTCTGCTATTTTGTCATGCTGTCTTTGTATGATTATATACTTAGATATACGTATTATATTTATATCATAGTTATATTATATTTATGATAGAGCTTATATCTTGTATTGAACAGGTTATTTTTGTTATTGTATGTTTAATTGTGGAAAGGGGGTGGGATTAAATAAGTTTATACTTCCTCCCACTCCTTTTCAAACATGTAACTGAAATATGTGTTTTGATGTTGTTGTTTTTTTGTTCTTTATGTGGTGGAATGCCCACCTATATTTGTTTTCTTATCTTTTTTCTTGTTTTTTATACATGTTCGAAATAAACAAAAATGAACGAACGAAATTATCAGCTGAGACGAAAATAATTTCTTTGTCCTTCCATCACAGATAACAATGTCTTTATCGTGAAGCTTTCATGGTATAAAATATCTAAAAATAACAAATGGAAAACGGTTTGTCCCTCAACTCCACAAAGGGTATATTCGGTAAAAAGATAAAATCATTCTTTTAACTAGGTACAGTATATTCAGTGTAGAATTTTGAAATGCTCTAAGTATTGAATCCTAAAAAATCTTCCTGAGGGAAAGTTACATCTTGCAAGTATGTACCGTATGTATTTATGATATATTTTTTTTCGCAGTATTTTAACCCCTCTAAGGAATATACCACCATTACTGACTCAAATAGAGACGTTGTATATGTTTTACCAAGAAAGCAACAGCTTAAAAAAGGAAATTCAAAAGTTTCAAAAGAAACTCAAACACCTATAGCTGTTATTAATAAACGGAAATAATCTGTAATTTTGAATATATGGCAAGACAGAGACATTCCCCTGTCAGTTTTATTTCTGATTGGAGTGACTGCTGACTGGACAGACGGCGCAAAAAGATGAAAAAATCCTGATTGTTAGTCTGATGTTGACCAGCCCAGCTGCACAGGATCAATCTCTATGGTAACTTATTGGTCCCTGTTTTTATGCAATGACTCAAGGCTAAATTCAGGGATGAAGTGTGACATATACTTGCTTAATCCCTTATAGGGTTCATGCAAGAGCCCTATAAGGTCTAATAATGGAGTATTTGTCTCTAAACTTTTGACAAGCTGCAACATACCACTATAGGTTTAGTATCCAAAACTATAACATATTATTTTGGAAAATTGTTATTCGGAATTTACAAAGAAATCCTTTATGTTAGACGTCCAACAGGATAAACACATTTTCAACTAAAACTAAATTGTTGTGAAACATTTTTTAATTAAAAAAGAAAAAGATATCTTTATTTTTTTTAAATTCCAAATATAGCAAGTAGTTGTTAAAAAATTATTATGCCCAGGCCTTTTTTGTGAATGTAATATCGCATTTAAACAGAAACTTACCACCACTAACTGAATTAAACACGTGCAGGACATTTGTTGACAGTTGACTTTAAGGAATTCAGTACATTCTTGAGCTTCTTTCTAGTCTGGTGGTTTCATATTGATTTGAAGATATTGATTGTCTTAATGCCCTTTTTTATCGTGTTACGGTCAAAGTCATCTTTATTTATTGAATATGCATAGCTCTCATTAATCTTTGAATATGGAATTATCAACTTGAACTTCTTCACTGCTATTACAATGAAGGTAAGAGAGTACTGCATCTCTACTCTGATGCATCTCTTACTAGATCTTCTGAACAGTGTTCACAACTCTCCTGACATAAAGAAGCAACTGCAGAAGCTAAAAGAAGCCCACAATAAGCCAAATATTATCATGGCATTCTATGGCTTTAAAGTTTATTGATACATTAACAACATCCATACATCCATTCTCATCCACCTATCAGGAACCGGGTCGCGGGGGCAGCAGTCTCAGCAGAGATGCCCCTCCCCTTACCCAGACACTTTAGGAGCCATTTGATTTTTGTTTAGTTGATGGTATTGGCCCCTATCTGGCTATAGTATGCTTTCCTGCACTAGAGTAGGAGGTAATCTGTCACTCACTGGTCAGGTGAGGTTATTGAAGTATCACAGGTGTGTATTGGTTGGAGCACACAGGTGAAGCACACACTTTTTACCATGGCAGTGGGTGACAATGAGTTCAGTATTTTGGATTTCCTGTTTTTTGGTTTAATTAATCCTATCACCAATTTTCTGGATATCAGCATCATTAATAACCTCAAGCCTGTGTTGTTTCATCTGCTAAATTCAACATCTGTAATACATGGAAACGGATCAATTCAAAGGCAAGTTGTTTGGACATTCTTACGTTCTCTAGGAGTGGACATGTGTAAAGCTCCAGCGCCCAGCTAAAGGTGACTACAATTTTATCTTTTGTTACTCACTACGCACTAAACATACTTGCGGCGCACTCCCCACAGAATATCGTGAGGGACACGCTCGAATGTCTTCTCCAGATCCACAGAGCACAATTGGACGACATATTAAGTACTAACAACTTTTCAATGAAAAGCTGACTTCTTGCTTTTATGAAAAATGAAATCCCAACAAAGTTTTGTGTGTGTGTGTGTGTCAAATGGGAGACAACCAGAATCTGAGCTAGAAAAAGACAGGATTCCTACAAATTAGAGCAGAAATATAAACATATTTATATTTTAGAATCATATAAGCAATTTTAAGATGTGCCAATGTAAAAACATTGTCAAGCCCCTTATTAGGGGTGCCTTAATTAGCATTCAACCTAGAGATTTCTGCATAATAACTTTTGGAAATGCATATCCATGGAGGGGAAAGCAGTTTTAGTTGTTTGAGTCATGTCCGTGCTCCAGGACAGAAATCTGCAAAATGTGCGTCTCTCGCCAAGAGAAGCCTGTTTTGCGAATGTCTGTGATAACAGTTTCTTCAAGTTTCTCTAGGAAAACTATTGGCTGCATGAAGACTGGACATCTGAGAGGACCTTGGGACGGGGAGGACGCCACAGCAGGACCCTGCTCGCCATGAAGAATGATACATGACTTACCGTTTGCGTCTCCTAAAGTATTCAATAAAAACGTCACTAGTTAAGAATGAATATATTTTAGCCTTTGCAGGAGTTAGAGAATTGGAATATAGATTCCAAAGGCCCAAACATCATTTGTGACGTATGACCTGGCTCACATTTTTACGCAGGCAATATCTGTATGATATGGAGGTATCACACAGGCTTACATAGTTTAGCTCTGAATCACTTGAAGTAATTCCCTTATCTCAAGCAAACAGCGAAGGAGAGTTACTTGAGTACAAGGCCAATTCTATAATGTTTGGGGCGCAAGAAAACGAAGAGAGCCGAGTGATTGGGACCAATCAAGTCTCCAACTAAGGGAGGGCTAAGTCTAAAGTACGGTTCCTCCCATTCAGTTTAGCAAATCATATTGTAATCAAATACAGTACAGACCAAAAGTTTGGACACACTTCCCCATTTGTTTAAATGAGAATATGTGGTAGGTACTGTATATTGGGACAAAAGAAGACTGAGCTGTGGGTTTCACCTCAGCTGCAGAGGAGAGGTGAATCAGTGGCTTTGGGAGCAGCACCAAATGGGGACAGAGGACCACACCTGGGCCTGTACTGGAAAGTGGAAATCTAACAAAAGTATTGGGATCCAGCTGCTGCCTACCTGTGGTCATTTCTGCACGGTACCCGTATCCTAGTGATGGCAAATTGAGACGAGCATTTAATCATTCTGAATCATCAATTTCTTGGATGACATCTACTGGCAGGAGCGGTTTTTGCACTAAGAATGTTATGCGTCTCTTGTGTATATAATAACACTATAAAAACATGTTTGTATGTTGTACATATGTATCATTAAAGATTCTAATTTACCCATGAAACAATAAAAATTTTAAAACGTTTGGAGTGGAGTGTGCATGGTGTACCGAGTGTTTTTGTACATTGTGCTTGGTGTAATAAAGAGGGTGTTTGTGTTACTCGGGTGTTTTTACTCAAGAAAAGGGCTAAAACGGTTTATTTTTTTGAGACAATCTCTCTAGCCTTGGAAAATACTCGTTCTCAGGATTCAGGAAACAGAGGAGGCTGGTGTGAAAAGGAACTGTAGTTGGTACAAGTTTGTCTCCTATTTCTAGAGGCATCAGTGTGCCCAGCTTCACCATACCACAGTCTCAAGGCCTGAAGTGGTTGTTTACCAGGTATGTTTTTAGCACACGTATACTGTACATGACTACATGTACTGAGGTATATTTGTATAAATAGATAGACAAATATCCGGGAAGAAGTGGCCAAGGAGAGGGAAGTCTGAGCTTCCCTGCTTAGGCTACTGCCCCTCTGAACCGACTCGGATAAGAGGAGAAAGATGGATGGATGTAAGGAAAATCACACAGTGGGGAAATTTACTTGTTATAGCAGTAAGAATAAAGGCAAGGCAAGTTTATTTATATAGCACAATTCAACACAAGGTAATTCAAAGTGCTTTACATTGACATTAAAAGCGGCAAGACACAATTAAACAGTAAATAACAAATAAAATGAGATAAAATTATGAGAAAAGAAGGTAAAATAATAAAAAGCACAAGTTGCTGAAAACTAAGGGCAGAGTACCGCAGGTACACATCTCAATCGCGGTTTTCGGAGAGTATTTAATTTAAAAGTATGCTTAAATACCAAATAAATGAAATAAAATGATAAGAAAAGAGGTAAAATAATAAAAAGCACAAGTTGTTAAAAAGTATACATATACACAAATATACACCCAGGTGAATATAAAATGAAAAAATAAACAAGTATATAGGAATAAAATACCTCTGAAATAGAAAATATATAAATCAGATCTAGGGCTTTTTAATTCCTCCATACCAGACTTAAAAAGAATCAGTCAGAATTTGTTTTTCTTGTCCTTGAACGAGTCATCCCTGATCCTCATCTGTCCAGTCTTCTCCTCCAAGCTCCAAACCAGACCATAATTCTGCACTTTTACTCAACAGAACCCCCAAAATGAACCTTGGACCGCAAAAAGCCGGAGTCCTCCGACAGGAGCCGAGCCGAGCCGAGCCCAGCCGAGGCGGGGGAGGGAGCCCGAGCCCTCCTCAGTCCGCCAGGAGGACACCAGGACCAGGAGGACCACCGCAACGAACCGGACCTCAGTACACCCCCAAACCATCCCGCAGTGAGTCTGATTGATCCGTTATTGGCCGTGATCAGTGTCCAAACTGATGAGTTATCCACGAGCCGTGCGTTCCGTCCGCGTGCGCGACTGTTACATCTGAATCTGATCAGAGACGTGACGTCATCGGCGATAAGGTCGATCAATCAGCTGACCGGCGGACGGGTGTCAGCAGGTGAACGTGCACACGCGCGCGCACGGATGCTGCCGTTGCCCAGCAACGCGCGGGGGAGGTAGAGGGTCGCATCAGTTACGTCATCACCTTCTCACAGAAATGTACCTGATACAAGACCGTCCAGCCTGTTCGGTCCAGATGGACCTCCTGAAGATAGATGGATCTTTATTGTCATTATCACTATGTACAACGAAATTAAAAGTGCTCTCCAGTCAGTGCAATCATATAAAAATAAATAAAAACAAATAAAAACAAATAAAATATATTTAGACACATTCACCCCTCCACACATACCTCAACATACAGACATTACAGAACTTTCATCAACATACAATCATTTTTCGTTATAGCACATTAGCTCCTGTTTTTGTTAAGAGTGGTTATTGCTGTTGGATGTTTGATTCTGTTTGTCCTTGTTTTCATGAGTCTATATCGTTTCCCAGATGGCAGTAGTTCAAACAGTGAGTGTCCAGGGTGTGAAGTGTCTTTTATTATATTTGGGGCTTTTTTCTGGCAACGGGAGTGGTGGAGGTCTTCCAGTGTGGAGAGAGGGCAGCCGATGATCTTCTGGGCGGTGGTGATGATCTGAAGGTCTGCAGCAGCAGCAGCAGGCGATCGGTTGGTCTCTGATGGAGGTCCAGGATGACCATCAGACCCAAACCAACCTCACCTAGATCCACCTGAGATCACAGAACCTGTCACTAAAAGTCTTGTCCCTTGGAGGAATGAACGAATCACGACTTTAAGAAGAGAGTCGAAAGGTGGAGCGTCCGGAAATCTAAGAAACTAGAGGTGCATCGTCTTCATCTAAAAGGAAACGAGAACTTCCTTTTACGGTGTCATAAGGAATGCAGAAAGTTAATATTTTTCACAGCTCATATCCACCAACAGGAAAAGTCCATAAATCCTGATTACACCGTCAGCGCTTTTGTTGACCGACTGGCCCCCAAACGTTTTCTAAAGCTGAAACATCTGTCTTAAATCCTTTGTAGACAAGATTAGAGACATCAGGGGAAACATTTCTCCATCAAACCTGTACAAGTCTACCTGTGTCTACGTAGGTGTTTCTACAGTTTCAGTGTCTATACAGTTCTTTATCTAGCACAGCACACTGTCTTTAAATACCTCCAGGTCCTGATGTTCAAAGACATCCCACAATAACACCTGTGACTGTCCTCCTCTAGATACATGGACCACAATAACACCTGTGACTCTCCTCTAGATACATGGACCACAATCACACCTGTGACTCTCCTCCTCTAGATACATGGACCACAATCACACATGTGACTCTCCTCCTCCTCTCAACCATGCCCAGGTTGAAAATTACTGGTCTCACTGCTCCAATTCATGTCTAAACTTCTAGAAGAGCCACTTGTGCCCACGTCTTCTGCTAGGAATCTTGGTGTCATGTTAGACAGCCAGCTGACCTTTAAGGAACATGTTGCCTCGGTTTACCAAATTCAATCTTTACAACATCAGTGTGGTGTGTAGAGCGAGGGGAGACCCAGGAGCAGAAGAGGTTCAAATCAAGATTTATTTCCAATAAGGAAACAGTCCAAAAGTAAAGGAAGCACAACAAGTACACAAGGTCCACAAAAACATCCGGAGAGTGCAGGGCTGTGGGGACATGGGAGGCACTGAAAAAGAATGGAGAAAAAAAACAACAATTACTTTACAGGAAATTCACTAGAAATCAGAGATCAAAATGTTACCACTCGGTTGAACGGGAGCCAACTGGTACCACGGTGGGTCTCTGTATAATCTGGCGTTGAGGAGTGCCTCAGCAGGCTTAAAGTAGGCATGTTGACTAGCGGAGTGGGAGTAGGTGAGTCCAATCACTCCTCAACGCAGCTGGGTAGGTAGCCTCCAGGAACATGAGAGATTAGCCGCCACACAACCACCACAATCAGGAAAATCAGACCCTACCTGACAGAACATACAACACTGTCACATCCCCTCCAGCTCCATACCTGCCTCACTCACCTGCCAGCTCCACCTCCTCATGTCACTAGGGTTTCTCCAGCCTTCCACACCTGCTCCGCATCTGCAAATCAGCCCTGGGTTCTACTTAAGCACTCCACTCCTAGCCAGTCGCTGCCAGATTGATCTCGTGTAGTGCCTGACTTTCCAGTGTTTTTCCCTGGACTGATCATCTGTTCCTGACCCTGCCTGTGTCCAACCTTTAAGCCTGTCTCCGTCCTGGTAATCATCTCAGACTTCTGTCCCCGACCACGAGTGTTTGTGGTTTCTGTTTGCCAGCCCCCTGGGCAGCCTGGAGATTCCTCTGACTGACCGGCGTTTCAGTTCCTGTGTTCTGGCTTCCAGCAGATGATCCAGGATGCAGCAGCATGTCTGGTCTTCAACTAGCCCAGTGTTTCTCAATCCTGGTCCTCGTGGGCCCCTGTCCTGCATGTTTTAGATGCTACCCTGCTTCAACACACCGTGATACAAGTACCTGTGTCATCAACAGAGTTGTGCAGACCTTGATGACAAGCTAATGAGGACCTTTAATTAGAATCAGGTGGACCAGGATTGAGAAACGCTGAACTAGCCCAAGAGAGCTCATGTCACTCCGCTGCTAATCTCTCTGCACTGGCTTCCAGTTGCAGCTCGCATCAAGTTCAAAGCTCTGCTTCTGGCTACCAAACAATTACCCAAAGAGCTCCTGCCTACTCCTTCACTCCTTCATCCACAGCTACACTACCTCTACCTTCATCCAGAGCGACACTACCTCTACCTTCATCCAGAGCTACACTACCTCTACCTTCACTCCTTCATCCACAGCTACACTCCCGTTCCACAGCTCCACTCAGGCAGTGAAAGACGCCTGGTTCTTCCACCACAACGTGGCATGAAATCAGTAGCTAGACTCTTCTCTTCCATTGTTCCCCAATGTTGGAATGTCGTACCAAACTCTGTCCGCTGTCCAGGATCTGTACCTACTTTTAAGAGCAAGCTAAAGACTCAGCTCTTTAAGGAGCATTTCTGCATCTAGTAAACGTCTCTGCTCATCAAAATTAGTTAGAAGATCCGGCTCTTTGGATGACTCAGCACTGAGAAAGCTGCATGCACTTATGATAATATGATGGTGTCTTTTAAGACGTAGCCTTCTTGTATAAAGGGACTGTTGTGTTGGGTGGGAAGGGAACACTTAGAAAAAAAATGTCTAGCACTGGCATGGCAGCACCTGTGTCCATCGGGACTCACAACAGTCTGACCAGCACTGATCCAGCTGGATCCTCCTATGTGATTTCTTGCTTGTGTTGTTCTCTCAGATGTAAGTCGCTTTGGAGTGTCTGCTAAATGACAGTAGTAGTAAATGAGATGTTCACACATAATGAGATGTTCCAACATAGTCAGTCCTTCTATTTGCACATCTTAATCAAGCTATTGGCAACAATCTAGCTAAGGATTAAACTGGAGGTTCAGAGAAATCCAAAGTATACATGCATGAGAAGACAATCGATTATTGAGTGAGGGGCGTTCAACTCCATGATGCTAGGTGGCGCCATACGCACTTTTGCGTTGGCGTTTTTCCAGTTAGTTCTTTGTTCGTCTTCTTCTTCTCCTACTGTGTTGATATTCTGCCTTTCATGGTGTCGTCACTTCCGGATGGGGGAGTCCCTGGTCCGTCACTTGCTCGGCTAAGCGTGGTTTGCGTAGCCTATACATGTCGGAATAACTCGAATTAGGACCGCATTATCTGGCACTAATAGCTCACTCTCAAGAGCTTCAGTTCGGTTCAACAATAGCCCGTCTAAGGTGTATACATGGCTTTTAAAAATTTGATATCAGTCGGATTAAGGGAACAATTCGACTTTCTGCTACTGCATGTAATAGTCAGGGCCGAAAATTGAAAAAGCCCCTTAGAAAACAACATGGTAGGCATTTTTGAGGAAAAGCACTTTCTCTATTGTTTCTGTATGATTTTTTTGTGCTGAATCCATTTCTGCCGTATGCTAAGCTGTCAAAGTTATCGTTTAGCCATAATTATTGATTAATTAGCACAACTATTGATTTGTCGTCTAAAGTTAGAAATGGTGATCAGTTTCCTATTTGTCAATAGTAGATATATGATTGCTTGATATCAATGTAAAGGGGACCTTCTCAGCTTTTATCTGAGCCCATGGTTGTGTTTTTCTGACAAACATAGAGGTCACACGGCCTCCTTAAACCATAAATTACACACATTTCCATACAATGTTTCACCTAAAATATCTAGTTAATTTTATCTTCTGGGATCAAGAGATATCAACGACCCAAAAGACAACAACCACAATACCCAATGGACTTTGACGAGTCAGGAAATGTATGATAAAACCATACTTTTTCTTTGTGAGAAGTTATTATAAGGCTTGAAATAGCTGTAACAAGCTCAGTCCCATTCACCACCATTCATTCTTTGGACCAGCATTTTGTAAAGACTATTATTAGTAAGCAATATTCAAAGGCCTGAGTGATTTTCATCAATTTAATTCATCAAAAATTTCATTGAACAATCACATTTTTCACCTCCTTGAACCGCCACCTTACTGTGGTGGAGGGGTTTGTGTGCCTGAGTGATCCTAGGAGCTATGTTGTCGGGGGCATTATGCCCCTGGTAGGGTCTCCCATGGCAAACTAGGTGACGGGCCAGACTAAGAGCGGTTCACGCCAATCATGGAGGAGAAAGAACAAAGGACCGTAACGTCGCCCGGATCGGCGTCACCGGGGCCCCTCCCTGGAGCCAGGCCTGGGGTTGGGGCTTGTAGGCGAGCGCCTGGTGGCCGGGTCTTTGCCCGTGGGACCCGGCCGGGCTCAGCCCAAAACGGCGACGTGGGCCCGCTTTCCTGTAGGCCCACCACCCGCAGGAAGGACCGTGATGAGCTGGTGCCATTTGGACTGGGTAGCAGTCGTTGAGAGATACCGGCTAGAGATAGTCGGGCTCACCTCCACATTTAGCTTGGGCTCTGGAACCCAGCTCCTTGAAAGGGGCTGGACCCTCCAGGACTGGAACCAGCTCCTTGAAAGGTTCTGGACCCTCCAGGACTCTGGAACCAGCTCCTTGAAAGATTCTGGACCCTCCAGGACTCTGGAACCAGCTCCTTGAAAGGTTCTGGACCCTCCACTACTCTGGAGTTGCCCAAGGTGAGAGGAGGCGGGCTGGTGTGGGCTTGGTTATAGCCCCTCAGCTATGCCATGTGTTGGAGTTCACCCCGGTGAACGAGAGGGTCATCTGACCCTCGGCCGCATGTCTTGGACTCTCGGGTGAAGAGAGGGGCTGAGCTGTCAACTGATCACCACCTGGTGGTGAGTTGGATGCGCTGGCGGAGGAGGAGGTTGGACAGACCGGGCAGACCCAAACGGATTGTGAGGGTCTGTTGGGAACGTCTGGCCGAGCCCTCTGTCAGGGACATCTTCAACTCTCACCTCCGAGAGAACTTCTCTAGGATCCCGGGGGAGGCGGGGGACATCGTTCTCTGCCTCCATTGTCGATGCCTCCATTGTCGAAGTTGTGGACGCAAGGTCTCCGGTGCCTGTCGTGGCGGCAATCCTAGAACCCGGTGGTGGACACCGGAAGTACAGGATGCCGTCAGACTGAAGAAGGAGTCCTACCGGGCTATGTTGGCCTGTGGGACTCCTGACGCAGTAGATACGTACCGGCAGGCCAAGCGAGCCGCGGCTCGGGCGGTCCGGGAGGCAAAAACTCCGGTCTGGGAGGAGTTCGGGGAGACCATGGAGGAAGACTTTCGGTCGGCCTCGAGGAAATTCTGGCGGACCGTTCGGCGCCTCAGAAGGGGGAAGCGGTACTCTGCCGGCACCGTTTACGGTGTGGGTGGGGAGCTGTTGACTTCAACTGGGGACATTGTCGGAGGGTGGAAGGAATACTTCGAGGATCTCCTCAACCCAACTGACATGCCTTCCACTGAGGAAGCAGAGAGTGGGGACTCTGGGGCGTGCTCGTCCATCACCCAAGCCGAGGTCACTGAGGTGGTTCATAAGCTCCTCAGTGGCAGGGCACGGGGGGTGGATGAGATTCGCCCTGAGTACCTCAAGTCTCTGGATGTCGTAGGGCTGTCTTGGTTGACACGCCTCTGCGACATCGCATGGAGGAAGGGGACAGTACCGTTGGAGTGGCAAACCGGGGTGGTGGTCCCTCTCTTTAAAAAGGGGGACCGGGGGAGTGTGTTCCAACTATAGGGGAATCACACTTCTCAGCCTCCAGGGGAAAGTCTACGCCAGGGTACTGGAGAGGAGAATACAGACGATAGTTGAACCTATGATTCAGGAGGAACAATGCGGTTTTCGTCCAGGTCGTGGAACACTGGACCAGCTCTATACCCTCCGCAGGGTGCTCGAGGGTTCGTGGGAATTTGCCCAACCAGTCTACACGTGTTTTGAGGATCTGGAGAAGGCATTTGACCGTGTCCCTCGTGCCATTCTGTGGGGGGTGCTGAGTGAGTATGGAGTCCGGGGCCCTCTACTAAGGGCTGTCCGGTCTCTGTATGATCGGAGCAGGAGTCTGGTTCGCATTGCCGGCAGTAAGTCAGACTTGTTCCCGGTGCATGTTGGACTCCGGCAGGGCTGCCCTTTGTCACCGGTCCTGTTCATAATTTTTATGGACAGGATTTCTAGGCGCAGCCAGGGGCCGGAGGGGATCCGGTTTGGGAACCTCAGGATTTCATCTCTGCTTTTTGCAGATGATGTTGTCCTGTTGGCTTCATCGGACCGGGACCTTCAGCATGTGCTGGAGCGGTTTGAGGCCGAGTGCAATGCGGCGGGGATGAGAATAAGCACCTCAAAAACCGAGGCCATGGTTCTACACCGGGAAAGGGTGGCATGCCTTCTCCAGGTGGGTGGAGAAGTCCTGCCTCAGGTGGAGGAGTTCAAGTATCTCAGGGTCTTGTACATGAGTGAGGGAACGATGGAGCGGGAGATTGACAGATGGATCGGTGCAGCGTCCGCAGTTATGCGGTCGATGTACTGGACCGTCGTGGTGAAGAAGGAGCTGAGTCGAAAGGCGAAGCTCTCGATTTACCGGTCAATCTACGCCCCTACCCTCACCTATGGTCATGAACTTTGGGGAGTGACCGAAAGGACAAGATCGCGGATACAAGCGGCCGAGATGAGTTTCCTCCGCAGGGTGAGATAGGGTGAGGAGTTCGGTCACCCGGGAGGAGCTCGGAGTCGAGCCGTTGCTCCTTCACATTGAGAGGAGTCAGCTGAGGTGGCTTGGGCATCTGTACCGGATCCTCCTGGACGCCTCCCTAGGGAGGTGTTCCAGGCATGTCCCACCGGGAGGAGACCCCGGGGAAGACCCAGGACACGCTGGAGAGACTATGTCTCTCGGCTGGCCTGGGAACGCCTCGGACTCCCCTCGGAGGAGCTGGAGGAAGTGTCTGGGGTGAAGGAAGTCTGGACATCCCTGTTGAGGCTGCTGCCCCCGCGACCCGGGAACGGATAAGCGGCGGACGATGAGTGAGTGAGTGAGTGAGTGAGTGAGTGAGTGAGTGAGTGAGTGAGTGAGTGAGTGAGTGAGTGAGTGAGTGAGTGTTACTGTTACTCACCCTTAATAGAGGAGATGAACACCACCACATATATTTGCACTGGCAACATCCATGTTAGCTAGTTGTCTCGCTAACTCGTTGTTGTGGCAACTCGCCACCTGCTGCTTGACTGCGGTATTTCAGCATCCTAACTGCCCACAAATTCCAGCACACAATCACCCACAAGATAAAATAATATGGTGATATTATACATTTTCTGAAACTGTATATGAAAGTGAGTATTGCTGTACTTGTTTTTCTATGTCTCTGGTATTCCTACGTGTCACAGAGTTAATACAAATAAAAATAACATAGGCGAAAATGGTGAAAAATTAACATTCTCTGGGGTTTCTGGAGCTCTATTGACCTCCAAGTATGTCAGAAAAGTTCAACTTTAGGTTTGAAAGAGAGCTATAAATGTATCCTTTAAAATGATACCAAACACAGTATTATTGTAACTTAGGAATTGCTTGATCTATGAGTCTAAACCAGGATAGGCAACAGCGTTTACAGTCCAATTTACCATATGGGGTGGCCATCTTGAATGTGGGAATATAGAAAACCAGGGGTCTAATTTTTTTGGCATACGGTGGATTCTGGTTTGGGACACATTGATCTTTCAAAAAATGCTGTATGCCATCTTTTCCTCAAAAATGCCTACAGGGTTACATGATTCTGAAGTTACAGCCCAGTCTATAAACGTACTGACTGATATGTTCTCACATGAGATGTTCTGGATTTCTTGAATGAATCTAGACATTTCAGCTCTAAAACTGAAAGAGTTGCTAGTGTTTCTGCTTCATTTACTCTGATCTGATCATATTTAGAATTAGTTTTACACTCCTCCTGTGCTTCCTTAACTTTAATTCAGATAAAATGGCTGGTGTCAAAGATAAAGGTGTTTACATCACTTGTGTCGTTTTACAATAGGAACGTAATGACAGACCTCAGTAACAATATTTTTGAGACTTCACAGAGTTCTGTACTAGCAGGACGATCCAGCGGTTGCCATCTGACTGTGTGTGTGTGTGTGTGTGTGTGTGTGTGTCCAGGTCATGCCGCTAGTGAAGCGCATCATTGAGCCGCGGTATCTGTGTCGCGGCGCTCTGCCTGACGGTGTTATCAGTGAGCTGGAGTGTGTCACCAACAGTACGCTGGCCGCCGTCATCAAGCAGCTGGGAGGCCTGAGTGAGTGTTTCCTCCATACAGAGACATGTCACACACCCAGTACCAAACACATCCTCAAATACACACATCCAGAACCAGAGACACATCTTCAAATACACACATCCAGAACCAGAGACACATCTTCAAATAAACAAATCCAGAACCAGAGACACGTCCTTAAATACACACATCCAGACCTATAGACAAGTTCTCAAATACACACATCCAGAACCACAGACACGTCCTCAAATAAAAAAAACATCCAGAACCAGAGTGTCACATCCATTCCCCCCATACCTGCCAGCTCCACCTCCTCATCTGTCACTATGGTTTCTCCCGCCTTCCACACCTGCTCCGTATCTGCAATCAGCCCTGGGCTGCTACTTCAGCACTCCACTCCCAGCCAGTCACTGCCAGACTGTTCTTTGCGTTATGCAAGTCTTTCCAGCACTCACCCTAGAACTGATTCGGTTTCGACACCCGGTTTCGACCCTGCCTGTCCCTGACCTGTTCACCTGTCTCTGTCCTGGTAATCCCCTCAGCCTTCTGTCCCCAAACCACAAGTTCTGCCTGAGCGTCTCTGGTTTCTGTTAGCCTGCTCCCTGGAATCTCCAGGCCGCCCAGGGGACTGAACTGTGCTCAATTTCCTGCTGTGAGTTTGATTTTAATAAAGACTTAACTAAACACTCCGTTGTGCTGCACTTGGGTCCGCCACACAACCTTGTCACAGATACACGTCCTCAAATATGCATAACTAGAGTAACATCCTCAAATAGACACATCCAGAACCAGAGACACGTCCTCAAATACACCATGACCATGAGTTTGCCTGCCTGTTTTCCGTTCCTTGTCTGCCTGTGGCTGGTTGGGACTTGGCCGGTTCCTGCTCCACCAAGACACCCACCTGATCAGCTTCTCCTCTCCAACTGACATCCTCTGGGAACTTATCAAGCTCTGGATCCAGTTCTCTGCTGCCATCCTTTGACCTGCTATAACCTGCCAAATAAAGACTGTTTAAATACAAAGATCTGGTTCATTTTTGCTGCGATTGGGTTCACTCCATACCTGTTACAGAAACCTTGTGCACATGAACAAACTGGAATCTGTCAATAGGATCTAAACAAACATTGAGATGTCCCTTTAATCCCAACAACATGCTCTAACCTGTGCAGTAAAATGCTGATCTACAGTGTCAAAAGCAGCACTGAGGTCCAGTAGAACCAGTATGGACACTAATCCCTTATATGAGGCCATAAGGAGGTCATTCGTGACTCGAACCAGTGCTGTCTCTGTGCTATGATGCATTCTGAACCCTGACTGAAAAACTTCAAACAGATAATTTCTATACAAATGGTCACATAACTGGCTGCAACTAGCTTTTTCAGAATTTTAGATACAAATGGAAGGTTGGAAATTGGTCTATAATTAGCTAAGATGTCTGGGTCAAGAGAAGGTTTTTAAGTAAAGGTTTAATTACTGCAACTTTGAAAATATGTGGTACACATCCTAAGTTTAGGGATAAGTTGATCTGGTCCAGGATTGTCGTGCCAATAAGAGAATATTTTTGAATAGTCGAGTCAGGATGGGGTCTAACAGACACGTGGTTGATTTAGCTCTAATGACGACTGAGGTCAGCTCAGGGAGGTCTACAGGATCAAAACAGTCTAGGATCAAATCGGCAACTAAGGAAGTTGCTAAAGCTGAAGAAATGGCCACGGGCGCTACCGGGTGGGCCTGGTTGATTTCTTCTCTAATTCTCATGATTTTACTGTTAAAGAAGCTCATAAAGTCTTCACAACTGAGAGCTTCAGGAATGCACGGCTCAACAGAGTTGTGACTCTTTGTTAGCCTGGCTACAGTGCTGAACAGAAAACGTGGGTTACTTTTATTATCCTCTATTAACTATGAATAATCTAGCTTTTCGAATGGCTTTTTTTATATATTATTAGACTATCTTTCCATTCACCATAGGGTACCACTTCCTTTCCATTTCACACACTTTTTGTTTCAGTAGGTGATAAATGTGGTGAAGATCAAAGTCAGCTGACTGGGTTATGTTGTTGATATGTGACATGAAAGAGTGTGCTTTCGAGGATAACACCCAGACTGGAGTGAAGGAAAAAGGGAGGTGTTGTCAATAGAATATGTAAAACTGTTGGATTTGGCTGGAGTTGATTTGGCACCTATAAGTAACATTTCAGACTTGTCTTTAATAAACTTCAGAAAGTTGCAGGTGAACCAAGATTTTATTTCAAGAAGGCAACCAGTAAGGGATGAAGGAGGAAGAGTTGAGTTGGCTTTTGAAGAAATGAAGAGCTGGGTATCATTCGCATAGCACAACCTTGTAAGTGAATGTTATGTTTGGGGAAAATAAAACAAAGAGGTAGTGTGTGTATAATGAAGAGCAGGGGCCCAAGGACAGAATCTTGGGGCACACCTGAGTTGACTGGTTTTCTTGTGGCTTTGGGACTCATTACATCAGTACACTCTTACGTTCGGACAGAAACCTTCTGGGGGTCAGGTTCATGCAGCAGAGATGTAGAATTTTAAATTACATAAGCTGACTGAGGAGTCTGAAAATTCCTCGTTGGACCTATAACCCAGGTCAGTGTCTGCCTGGTTCTGGTCCGTATTTGGCCCTCTACAGTCGATAACCTGTTGTTTCTTTTCTATGGCGTGCAGGTCGTTATGCGGAGGACATCTTCAGCGAACTGTTCTCAGAGGCCAACAGCTTCTACCTGAGGATGACAAGCCTGCAGGAGAGGGTGGAGCTGCTAGCTGTGAAAGTCACCCAGCTGGACTCCACTGTGGAGGAAGGTAGGTTGCACATCAACTCCATCACTGCCACCCAGATGTTCTCCCTGATCATCATACCATGAGTCACAAACATATTTTCTTGTTGATTATCTGATTGTAATGAGTTAGGGTCATTAAATAACCTCAAACTGTGCCTGCTTCTTTGTTTCTGATTATCAAAAAAGCTTTAAGTTCAATACAAACGTCTCCGTCTCAAGTTTCCCTGCAGGACATCAACATGAGGAAGGCTTTCAGGAGCAGCACCATCCAGGACCAGCAGGTGGTGTCACGGAGCTCCATCCTCAACCCTGTGCTGGAGATGTACCACCGCTGTGACAAACCACCGCCCCTCAACATCCTGACTCCCTACAGGTTAGTTAAAATCCTGCCTCTCAATGTCCTGACATATTACAGGTCAGATAAAAGTCCTAAAGGTCAGATTCCTTGAGTCTTGATCCTCGTCTTGCTGACCGTCTTCAAATGTGTGTAGTTGAAACTCCTGTGTGAGTGACGAGAAAGAAAAAGCCAGAACTCCACCAACACCAGTATCATGTCAGTTCACACATAACTTATAGAAAACAGTTTCTACCATGCGAGTTTGTGTCTGCAGGGACGACAAGAAGGACGGTCTGAAGTTCTACACCGACTCGTCTTACTTCTTCAACCTGTGGAAGGAGAAGATGCTGCAGGCCACCGAGAACAAGCGGAAGGAGAAGAGACGACAGAGGGTCTGTTCATGCATCCAGCTCTGTGCATCCATGAGTCCATCCATCCACCACTCATCCCTCTTTAACACCTCCTCTAAACAAGTTCTTGGTTTGTTTTCAGGAGCAGAAACAGGTAGACGAGTCTTCAGGACGGGAGGTGAAAAAGGTGAGCTGGTCATGATGGCTGAGTGTTGAGTAAGAAGCGAGTTGTTTTCTGGATCATCCTGGTTCAATGCTGGAGCCTCTCTGCTGGTAGGAGAACCAGTAGGGCTGCAACCACTAGTCAACGTAACTGATCAAGTTGATCATGTCGACTGATCGACATTATAGCATCAACATATAGAATAAAAGCATCGGTGTCTTAGACGTTGGTGTTTCCTGGTTACACAGATTGTACCACAGGAAGTGCAGCCTGCATGTACACAGTTTCATCTCAACCACAACACCAGTACAAAGTCCACATCAGTGCAGATGATCCACCTGTAGATCTGCTGCTCCACTCACTAATGAACAAGACCCTGACATACTAGCTCTTCCACCTGAGACCTCACTCCTGACCTGGAGGACATTCCACACTTTTCTGACTAAGAACCAAGGTCTCAGACTTGGAGGTGCTGATTCTCACCACTGCTGGTTCCCACTTGGCTATGAACCACTGCAGAGGAAGCTGAAGATCTTAATGATGACACCAGCAGACCCACATCATCTGTAAAAAGCAGAGATGGAATCATGATGCTGCCAAACCACTCTGTATCCCTACGCGCCGCTTAGCTGCTCCACGAGCACGAGCG
Source organism: Cololabis saira (assembly GCF_033807715.1). NCBI lineage: Eukaryota > Metazoa > Chordata > Actinopteri > Beloniformes > Belonidae > Cololabis > Cololabis saira. Next base: position 40,522,328 of record NC_084587.1, read on the forward strand.
TTTCACTCTTCAGTTTCATTGGTTTTACAAAACGCTGAAGTTTTGAATCAGAACTATGGTGGAAATGTGTTGCACGACTCCGATGTTTAAAATGTCGTCATTCTCGTTTTCTCTACAAAGGTTCGTAAAGCTCGTAACCGCCGCCAGGAGTGGAACCTGATGGCCTTCGACAAAGAGCTCCGCCCAGACGCCCGGCTGACGCCGTCCCCATACCACACCTCTGACGGCTCCATGTCACCTGACAGGTAGGCTATAGCCCTAGCTCAGGTGGATCCCTGATCAGAACAGGCCTCAGTCTGACCCCCGTCCCCCAGGTCAGGGATGTCAGACGACCTCTCCAGCCCCCTCCACTCCCACAGGCCTGATGGGAGGGATCACGTTGCCATGGTGACCAACAGCACCAATCAAACCCAGTCGCTGGACCGCGTGCTCCGGCCCACTTCTGGTTCCTCTGCAGTCACCACGGCAACAGCTCGGCAACACTCTCTAGGCCGCAACCAGCCACACCACAACCACCACACCCCCCTGGTTGGTGGTACGGCCAATCAGAGCGGAGCCCGGACTGCTATCGCCAAGGAGGCCAAGTACACACCCACCTACACACACACACACACACACACACACACACACACACACACACACACACACACACACACACACACCTGATCACATGATCTCTCTCTCCTCAGTGACCATCAGGCCCCTCCAGGCCCCCCGCCACCCCCTCCATTCATGCCATCATCAGGACACATGGTGTTCCCTGCTGGCTCCCACAGTGTTGCCATGGCAACACCTCAGTATCCCACAGGTGCTCCTTTTAACCAAGGTAATCTCAAATTGTTGTCACCTGAGTCACTGGAACATCAAATGATGAAGATAAAACCTACCAATCAGTCCTGTCGTTGGTCTGCAGGTGGCGCCGCCGTCCTGCCTCGCCCTTACAGCCCCTCCCCTCCCCCTCCTCCCCCGACCAACTACATCCCCTCCCCGTCTCGTCCTGCAGGCCAAGTCCCACCCTCAGCATTTGCAGCACCCCCGTTGCCCCCGGTGACAGATGGCAGGAAGCCTCCCAGTGGCCAGACTGGTGCAGTGAACCATGCCCGCAGCGACCTCCTGGCCGCCATACGCAGAGGTGAGTCCAGGTGTCAGGTGACTCTAGTTGAGTCCAGGTGTCAGGTGACTCTAGTTGAGTCCAGGTGTCAGGTGACTCTAGTTGAGTCCAGGTGTCAGGTGACTCTAGTTGAGTCCAGGTGTCAGGTGACTCTAGTTGAGTCCAGGTGTCTCCGGTGAGCTTGTGAGATAGAGATGTGATTAGTTGCTCATTCTCTGGTCTTTGACTGATCTTGTTTCTTGCTGGTCTGTCCGGGTCTGCAGGGATCCAGCTGAGAAAGGTTCAGGAGCAGCGGGAACAGGAGGAGGCCAAAAAGCGAGAGCCTGCGGGTAATGATGTCGCCACCATCTTGTCAAGACGCATCGCTGTGGAGTACAGCGAATCGGAGGAGGATTCTGAACCCGAGGATCAGGAGTGGTCTGACTGAGGGGGCGGGGTCCAGATCAGCCGTGACCGCCATAGCTGCGAGGGGAAGGGAATTGACGACGATGTGATCTGCTAACCTGGATGAAGGTTTAGAACTGTGACGATGATGCTGGTATTTATCGGTTCCTCTTAGTTAATTCTAGTTTCCAGCTCCTGTGTTAGTTATATTTGATCCACGTTGAGGACGTGATCCAGATGCTGATCCAGTTTTCAGAACACCACACACATGCACATTTCTATGAGCTCAGTGTGAGTCCCTCATGTTACCATAGAGACCATCGTAAAGCCCAGTTTCTAGAGAGTTGTGGTTCCAGGCCGTCCAGCAGGTGGCGTCCTGAATGATGACAAGGCTCTAGAACCATCCATGTGATGAAGTTCTGCTCCCAGGACTGGTGCTTCAGATCAGTTGGTGCAGTTCGACAAGCTCGTCCCCCAGACCTGGTTCAGGGTCGGAGGCCCGGTGACCATCATACCAAGTCCTGTAGGACCCAGTTTTCCCTGGATCGCTGCTGGGGTAATCCATCGATCTGTATCAATATATTGATTTGATGATGATGATCCAACACATCAAACACTGGCTGTACATTTCCATTGATTATTGGTTTATGCCGTGTTTCTGTCAGTTGCATGTCAGTTGTGATAAAATAGAAGCTGTGAAGTAAAAACTGATGATCCGTTCCGAGTATCGTACACATTTGTGTCTTTTCCTTGTTTCATTTCTGTGCATTTATATTAAAGCTACAGTAGAAGGTTTTTGTGGCCTTTGTTGAGAAATACTTGGAAATATATCTAATAGTTTCATCTAAATATTAAATGTTACACCTAAATGTTACATCTAAAAGGCTTTGGGTGAAACCAAATCTTTAAGAAAGTATGCAAATTCACCCAAAGTGGGCGGCAGTCTCCTCATCAGGAGTTCATGGTGAAGGAGTGACAGGATGACGGACGTCTTTCTAGCAGTTCCTGAGCTCCACAACAAACTGTAGTCATCTACCTGGACCAGATTCTGGAGTCGAGGCTCTCGGAGAAGACCAAGACCTGTCAGCCTGGGTCTCCACCCAAGAGCATGATGGAGGGGCCAGAACTTTGCTGAAGACGAGAAGGAAACCATGGGATGTAAGGAAGGAGGGTGCTATGGGAGAAATCTTGTGCCAGTTGGAAGTGAATTTGAATTCTTTATATCTGAATGTGAATCATTCAATTTGAACCTGAATTGATTGATTTGATAAATTCTTTTTCAAATCTGAATCTGAATGGACTAATTTGAAATTGAATCTATTGGTTTGAAGTGCATCAAGATAAAATCAAAACTGTAATTAATTCCCTTATTCATTCTCACTTTTCAGTTTCACTTCTCTTTATTCAAATTCAGATTTTCTATTCATTTTTCTTTCCCGCACATCCGGGGCTTCGGCAAAACAGATGGGAAGAAGTCGATTTTACGACGGTAATGTGCTTTACCTGGTCTATACCTGCGTACACACCTGGCTGGGTGATGTCCAGCAACCATCGGCCCAACGTGCTGTTTGTAAATAAACGAATAAAATAAATGACAACATGTATGACAGGAAGAGTAATGTATGGATTAAAATTATGATTGCCAAGGCAGCTGCTTGTGTGTCGCCTTTGAGGCTTCAGAAAACCAGGTGCGTGATATTGGAGCATAAACAGTCTGTGGATTTCAGCAGCAGCTGATCATGAAGACCTGTGAAGACACTGTTGCAGTAATCAAGTCCACTGAAGATAAACGCACGGATGAGTTCTTCAAGGTCCTGCTGAATCCGTCTATTATTCTTTCATTCGTGTTTCAATCGATTAATCGATTTTATGCTCAAATGAATAATGGAAAAATTGGATAACGGCCATTTTCTATGATTCATTTTTCCATATTGATCTTTTTCAGCATTGGTTAGATGTTTGTTTTCAAGGTCTTCAAGGTCTGGGGACACCTGGCCAAAAGGAGGAGTTTACAACTGAATCAGATCAGATGCCATGACGGGTAAAACCTTGAAGAAAGTTGTGGGTAAAAATCGAGACAATAGGAGGACTTTAGCTGATCCATAATATCCTCCAGATTTTTGTAATTAAATGGATGAAATTGTGTCTTTTTGTCCAAACTGGTTTTAACAGAACTGTTGCTGGACTGGATATTGATGCACTGCTTTTCTAATCTTCTGGGTTTTCTTAGTAAAGAAGTTGGTAAATTGCTGCTGACACAGAAATGTTTGTCAGCTGGTCCTCAGTTGGAGATTATATCTGTGAAGTCTCTCTTTGTAGACGTCCTAGTGAACCTGGAGTCCAGTCTTTCACCACCTTCGTTCGGCTTTTCGACACTCCCTTTTTTCACGTGTTAGGTTAAAAAGTCATCACAATATTAATAACTTAGAAAAAGACACCGGAAACTGTCAGAAATGATTTTCAATGGCCTTCTGCAGAAAGTTGGAGAGAAATCTTGAGGAGCTTTTAGGGCAACACGACCCTTCTCTTAGAGCTCGTCAAAACCTCTCCCAACTGGCTCTCTGCAGAGCTGGCGCTTTTATTCAGCACGGAGGACAGGAAAAACCATATTTGGAACAGTGAATGTATAGATGGTCAATTGACAAAAACAGATGGTCACACACACATGACTTTTCAGTTGAAGAGGCTTGGTATGAAGAAACAAACAGACATCCTTAAAACCCAAAGAGTCAAGGGGTCAACTAAAACAGTACCTCTTGTTGGAGGTTTGAACAGATGGTTTTTAAAGACACTGGGTTATTTACAAACCAGAAGTCACCAGGCCGACCTTCATGGGGGTCTCATGTTATCAGATGATAGTTGAAAAGTCACACCTTATGACTTTTCAGTTAGTAAGTAACTTATCTGTGGTGTGCAGAGCAACAGACATCCTTTTAGAATTGGTCAAGGGGGTTTTGTTGTCATGAGATGGTCTTAAACCCTTAAAGACAATGAGACGGCTGTCAGACGACCCCCCTGAGTCTCTCCAAGGAAGTTTATCTGTTTAGAGCATGTGATGGGGGTCTTGGAACAGATGCGTCTAAAGACAATGGTTCAGTTGACCAACCAGGAAGTCAGCAGTTTTAACCTCCTGCGTGTCAAAGAATGTCACGATAAACACAGTCAGCTCTCTGACTTGACTTGATTCTGATACTCATAAGAACGAAACTTAATTCAACTTTGATTAATCTGACATTTCCCTCCTGTTTGTTCTTATGAAACTTCACAGTAAACAAAATAAAACAGTCCAGTGTCATCGTAAACATACAGGTAATGAAAACACAGAACAGTACAAAAACAGTAATAGTCGGAATCGGAATCGGAATCTCAGTCATTATGTCAGCATGACTCAGTAATGAAAAAGTTTCTTCCATTCCTCGGACTCCTCTCCTAGTTTGTTGTCGCAAGACAGTTTGGCTAGTCATCTTCAGGCTGTGGCTGGCGAGTAGGCATCAGTTGATTTCTTCAGCGGGCAAAGGTTCGAGTACCGCCCGACTTCCCGCCTACTCAAGCCTGGAATTTCTCTGCTAGCTTTCACTGCAACTGGTGAACGGAGTAGATCATTCAGCAGCCTTTACTGCTGCCGGTGTCCTGATCTGGACAGCAAAAAGGGCCCGTCCTGACGGAGTGATGACGTTTCACCACTCGACTCAGGATCTGGTCACCAAGTTTCAGCAGTTCCTGCTTAGGAGAAGGAAGAGGAAGAAAACAGCAGCGTACAAGAAGACGATTCTCATGTACAGTTCGACTAATGGCCGTCATTCAGGCCATGGTTTTCCTGAGCCTTAACTTAACAGGCCATTAGTTCACTCCAAGAATGAAATCCATATGAACAACTTCAAATGGATAGGTCCTCTCATGTTGTATCTGCAACATGTCGGAAAACTCCTACTAAAAATTTTTTTTTAAAGGGTATTTAGTATTTAATCCTCATGATGTATCATATGTACCCCTACATACTCCCACTCCCTCCTGTTGAGCCATAGAAACTCCCTATGGCTCAACTTAGCCACCAGGGGGAACAGATTCCTTGGAAGCACTGGTCTGCTTCACAGCATTATTTTGCATGCCAACAGGGGTGGGGGTTTCGTGTCATCAGACCCCCTCCTTGTTGACTTCTCCCTGGAAGAGTCAGGCTGCCAGAGTCAGGCTCCCCAGATAAGTGGCCCTCCCACTTCTTGACCTCTGCATCCTGGCAGGTCGGCAAGTCTGACTTAAACATTCTCTAGGGTCGGATATCTATGTCCCTCAGAGATCCCCCCTCCCATCACCAGATTAGAAGGGGCAAAAACCTTTTAAACTCTGTCTCCCACCGTAGATTAGACTACAGAATTTCTCATTGAAAAACGTTGTGGGTTATGATCTTATTAAAGTAATACCACATAAAAACTGTCAGTGCAGCAACTCTCCTGCAACCTAAACAGTAGTCTTCAGTGAACTTATATATATATATATATATATAAACAATAAGTCATAGTCACAAAACATCGGACTTAAAGGAGCATTCTATCAAATAATGTCTTCTCAACTGTTGTTGAGCTCTATTTTCCCCAAATCAAAAAGAAATGCCAGAAAATTGTCAGAAAATTGTCAGAAAAATTGTCTCCAGATAAATCATATAGTACTTATAAAAGTCTTCAGGAGATTCCTAATCTTCTGTTTGCATGCTGCAACGCAAATGCACGCTCTTCTATGAAAACTCATAGAAGTCTTAAGAAAATTGTGGGATAAATTCCCATGCGTAAACTACACATAGACAAAAACCTACTAACATTAAACACACACTTCAGATCATCTATATGTGGGTTCGTGTTTCAGTGCAAATGTGTAAATTACTTCTCCTCAAACTACACTAACCAAACTCAATTGGTGCACTTCAAATAAACTCGCAACCTAAATGATAGCAACACTGATCACAAATGTACACATTTTCAGTGTGAATAGGCTAGTATGCACTCAGAGTTTTTCTTTTCTAAAAAGATTGTACAACGGGTTTGTTACTCCTGCACACACCCCTTTCTGTGTAAAATGTCACTGACATACAAATGACAGTAGGCTCATGAACACACTCTTCCACTGTATTCTAAAAATATAGCGGTGCTCAGTTTACGGGACGAAACCCATCCTCTGAAGCTGTCAATCATCAGTAATGATTTCACAACAGACAGAGTAAGGACAAATGATTGATTTGTTTTACATTCATGTCACAAACAACCCAATCATTTTATCTCATGCTCGCAAATTGCAGGAATCCCATTTCCATACAATCCAAGTCAAATACAGTGTTACAAAAGTAATCTGCGGGGGGCGCTAGAGAGCCAGCAATGCGGTAGGTTGTGTTTTTCACCAGCTCCTCCACTCCAACTTAATATAAGTATTCAACACTCCCTTTTTGCACTTTTTGACGGTGGAATACGCTCATAACACCTCAAAGAATGGTCAGGACTAAGAGACTGACCCAGAAAACACTAGAGTCTCCTTCAGAGACTGAAGACGATCCGCCGACCGAATCAGCTAATGCTAACGCTAGCTCACCTGGCTCGGCCAGTCCCGAGCACCAGGGAGACGTGCCAGAGGAGGAGCTCTCCTCCTCGCCTATCCTGGGGGCTATTAGACGGATGGAAAACTCAATGAACTCGAGGTTTGACAACTTGGAGACAACTCTTGTGGAGGTTAAAAACTCCATCGCCTCCAACACCTCCCGCATCACAAACCTGGAAGACCAGCAGGGTGAATTTGACGAGCGCCTGGCCGAGCTGGAAAAAAGCCATGATGACCTGCATTCACAAAACAAACTTCTGAAAGCCAAAGTGATCGACCTGGAAGGCCGCTCTAGGAGGCAGAATATAAAAATCATGGGTCTGCCGGAGAAAATTGAAAAAGGTTCTCCGACTACGTTTGTGTCTGACCTGCTGCCTAAGCTTCTCGGAACCGAGCACTTCCCCCGGGGGATCAAAGTGGACCGCGCTCACCGCATCGGCGCACCAAGCAACCGGCCACGAATTATGATCGCCAGGATACATCATGATGCCGTGAAGGAGAAAATAATAAGAGCGGCTCGCAGCGGCGGTCCGCTAAACTACGAGGGGCAGCGCATCAGCATCTTCCCGGACCTCACAGCGGAGGTGATGAAGGACCGCAAGGAATTTGACGCAGTTCGGCTGAAACTGAAGGAGGCCGGTGTCCGACATGGGTTTCTGTTTCCTGCACGCCTGATTTTCACACACGCTGGTCAAACCAAGATATTTGAATCAGCAAAAGAGGCGGCGTCCTATACGGACAGACACGTACAGCCTTCAGCAGCTGAAGGCACCGGGTGACCAGGTGCTGTCATGGGGACGGGATCTGACAGAGTCGCTCTGATTGGACCACGAACGTGGGCGTTCCCGCTGGATAGACCAAAGGATTGGTGAGGCAAAAGCCAACATGTTTTGGCAATAATCACAGAACTCAGACTCAGAGTGTTTGTTCAGTTATGCTGTCTTAAAGCTATAACGTTTATACAAGGTTGTTATTATTATGGATGTCAGTCATTATGGCAGGCTCACAAGTTAAGACATTATTTGGAGGAAAAAAAAAAAAAAAACTCATGTCAAATACTCCTCATGTTCCTTGTTTTTATTTATTTATTTATTTTTTTTTAAATAGGTTAGTGCTAATTGCCTGCTTCATAAGGAGTGTTAATGTTTCTATTTCAGGAGGGTGGTAAGGGGCTGGGGTGTAGGATAAAGTGTTAGTTTGCTTTGTTAGCTACTTCTTTACTGCATGTGTAGGTTTTTTTTTCAGCAGCTCCGCTGCCATGGGGGTTTTATATTACCCCTTTTCTTTAGGGAGGGCAAAACAGGGGGTTCAGAGGGATTTTTTGTCTTTTTTGTTCATGCTGTACGCACTATATCTTATTTATATAACGGTATCCTGCATTTTTATGTTGAAGGGGTGTCATGAGTGGCTCAACAAATCATAACATGAACAACATTATTAACCTAACTACTTGGAATGTCAGAGGTTTAAATAACCCATCAAAAAGAGCCAAGATATTTTCTCATTTACGTGATCTGCATGCAGATATTTCATTTTTGCAAGAGACGCATATTAAACACACAGAAGCCTCCAAACTTAGGTGTAGCTGGGCTGGGCAAATTTTTCAGTCAACTTTCTCAGCCAAGGCACGTGGTGTGGCAATTCTAATCAAAAAGAATATTCCTTTCCAACACATTTCGACTAAAACAGATCCAAATGGTCGTTTCATAATTGTGACTGGCACAATTTTGACTGCTCACGTTACCCTTCTTAATTTATATGCACCAAACTTTGACAACCCAGGTTTTTTTCGAGGTGTTTTCCAGCTGATACCTGACCTAGCAACAACCAATTTGATTGCAGGTGGTGATTTCAACTGTGTTTTGGATACCTTTTTGGACAGGTCCTCAACCCGCCCAATTTGTCCTTCAGACTCTACAATTGTGTTAAATAATCTGATAAAGTCGTTTAATCTGGTCGATATCTGGAGGATTCACAATCCTACGGAGAAAGAATATTCTTTTTTCTCACAAGTTCACAAAACATACACGAGGATTGATTACTTTTTAATTGACTCTAAACTGACAGCAATCATTAAGTCATCTAAATATCACAACATCTTAATCTCGGACCATAGCCCAGTCTCTGTAGGCATGGACTTTGGGTGGAAAAAACCACACTATAATTGGAGATTCAATCCAAGTCTTCTTAATGATAAGACATTTTTGGAAAAATGCTCCCTTTCCATAAAGGACTATTTAGCTTTTAATGATACGGGTGAGGTTTCAGATTCGACATTGTGGGAGGCCTTTAAGGTGGTGATAAGAGGTTTTGTATTGTCTTATGAAGCTGCACAAAAAAAACTGAGGAGACAGAGGTTATCAGTTATAAATCCACAGCTTACCCTCCTTGAAAAGCAATACAGGGATGCTCCATCTCCACCTTTACTGAAGGAGATTGTTAAGTTAAAACATGAATATAACAGTATCCTCTCGCAACAAATTAACACCTTACTGTTGAAAGTGAGGCACAAACAATTTGAGCTGGGGGATAAACCGGGCCCTCTTCTCTCACGCCAGCTACGAGGGGCGCAGGCTAGCAGGGCTATTCACGAAATTAAAAGCCAGGCAGGCTCTATGCTTACCGACCCTGTTGAAATAAATAAATGCTTCAGGGACTTTTACGAAAATCTATATAAATCTCAAAGCCCCGCAGCAGAAGAGGATATTCTCCAATTCCTGCGCTCTCTCCCGCTTCCTAAAATAGGCTGTGATGCGCAAAATGAACTCAATGCTGAAATTACATTACAGGAGGTTGTCACAGCTGTAAAGGAGTTCCCGAGCGGAAAGTCTCCTGGCCCGGATGGCTTTGGAATTGACTTTTATAAAGCATTTGTGGACGATGTGGCCCCTCTATTACTGAGAATGTTTAATGAATCAATAAGGAATAAGAAATTACCAGACTCACTATATGGGTCAAACATCTCTTTAATATTGAAAAAAGATAAAGATCAAACTGATCCATCATCTTACCGGCCTATTGCTCTTCTTGGGAATGACCTTAAAGTGTTCACCAAAATTTTAGCAAATAGATTAAATAAACATATTGCAACCATTATACACCCGGACCAGGTAGGGTTTATTCCCAAGAGATTCTCCTTTTTTAATGTTCGTAGATTATTAAATATTGTATATAGCAAACAAAATAAGTCAAAATCTGCAATACTCACACTGGATGCGCACAAGGCATTTGATCAGGTGGATTGGAAATTTATGCTGTCAACAATTAGAGAATTTGGTCTGGGTGAAAGTTTTTGCTCATGGGTAGAGATGCTTTATGCGCATCCAACTGCGTCAGTCCTCACCAACTCGGATAGATCTCACCCTTTCAATCTGCATCGTGGTGTTAGACAGGGCTGCCCCCTGAGCCCTTTGCTGTTTGCTCTGTGCATCGAGCCCCTTGCAGTAAGCATTAGATGCAACCCGAAAATTATTCCGATACATTTGGGTAAACTGGATCATTATATGGCGTTGTATGCTGATGACGTAGTCCTCTTCTTATCCCAGCCCGAAAAATCCTTCCCGGCATTACTGGATCAAATTACAATTTTTGGTAAGCTATCAGGCTATAGTATAAATTGGCAGAAATGTGAATTTATGCCTCTGCGTGGAGACTTAGACCCCAACTTTCTCAAAAATCTGCCAGTAAAAGTTACCACCCAAGTGAAGTATCTTGGAACTACAATTCCCAAACAATTTGATCAGCTTTATACATTAAACTATAAGGCTTTGATTGATAAACTCAAAATCGATATTGAATTTTGGCGAACACTCCCCGTATCAATGATTGGCAGAATTAATGCTATAAAGATGGTGACCTTACCTAGGTTTTTATACATATTTCAGAATGTTCCCATTTTTCTGTCTAAAAAGTTTTTCAGAACATTGGACTCAATCATTATGCCTTTCGTTTGGGGATACAAATCGCATCGTATAAATAAGAAGCACCTTTGCAAGTCGAAGGACTTGGGTGGGCTAACGCTCCCTTTATTCCAACATTATTATTGGGCAGCTAATGCACGAGCACTGGTGTATTGGCAGCAAGCTTACCCAGTAGAACCTAATGATACTACCCCACCATGGCTGGCTATGGAACAGGAGACCACTGGTTCCTCCCTCTCAGCACTACTCAATACAGCTAAGAGAAATCCTGGGCCATTTAAAGGGACTGGACGTATAGTAGAACATTCTTTAAAGGTGTGGTACCAGATTAAAAAAACATTTTGCCTGACAAACACTTCTATTTTTGCCCCCATTTGTCATAATCATGCATTTCTCCCCTCCCAGTCAGATTCTGTTTTTTCTATCTGGAAAGAAAAAGGCCTGACCATTTTGAGAGACTTGTACATTGACAATGTTTTTGCCTCATTTGACCAACTCAAAAGGAAATTTGATTTACAACCGTCTCATTTTTTCAGGTACCTGCAGGTCAGGAACTATGCTAGAGCAAACATTGTAAATTTTGAAACTTATAATCCACCAGACGAAGTCTACTCCCATTTAGCAAAGGTACCTGAGACCAAAAAGCTGGTGTCCATGTTTGTAAATTTGTTTGCAGCTCAAACTGCTCCAAGTACTCAACATCTGAGGGAATGCTGGGAGAGGGAAATAGGCACAACCATCTCGGAGGATGCATGGCGTAAATGTCTTCATAGCATACACACATGCTCAATCAATTCAAGGCACCAGCTAATACAATATAAGGTTATACATAGACTCCATTATTCACGTGTTAAACTGCATTCTTTCTTTCCATCTACTTCACCGTTATGTGTAAAATGTAAACAGTCTGATGGTACGCTGGCACATATGCTTTGGTTTTGCAACAAACTTGGTAGATTTTGGCATGAAGTTTTTTACTTTTACTCCGAGGTTTATGAACATGATCTTCTGCCAGACTCAGAGACCGGCATCCTTGGCTGGTCCCACCAGCTTGATACTCTTAACCACTGGGAGGCTCTGTCAATACAGTATGGGATGGTTATTGCAAAGAAAATGATTCTCAAAGTTTGGAACAAAGAAACATCACCGAGCTTTGAAGCCTGGCTCACGGAGCTCTCAAATACTTTATACATAGAAAAAATCAGATTTGAGTTGTCAGGAAAATCAGAGAGGTTCCATCAGATATGGCAACCATTCCTCGATCATATTATACAGCGGAGAGGACCCTCATGACCCCTCGATTTCATGACCTTGTCTGAATATTCATCTGTCTGTAATTTCTCAAAGTGAAATTTTAAATAGTTGCAGATTGCCACAGAAACTGTTGTTACACTGTAGAGTACAGCTTTCTCTGTTTGTCTTTTTTTTTTTTTTTTTTTTTTTCTTTCTTTCTTCCCTAGCCTGTTTTGGGGGAGGGGGGTGGGATGAAAGGGGTAATTGTTCAGGTTATTATGTACCTGGATTGTTTGAAAATGTTTTGAAAATGAATAAATAAAGTATTTAAAAAAAAAAAAAAAAAAAAAAAAAAAAAAAAAAACAAAAGTAATCTGCAAATTAAATGATGAATTAACCCAATTTGAACTTCTATGATTCTATGCCTTCATTCAGGGCTTAGAATGATAGAACAAACTATATTATTCCACATCTCTACGTCTCCTCCAAAAGGAGAGCTCACTTCACTTCACCACTGAAAACCCCCCTTTTTCCAGAAACACAAAAAAGTTCTCCCTCAGACACAGAGCCTTACAGCCGCTCGTAAACCGGAGCATGCTTTCACACACACACAGACACACAGCTGCCGTCGTTTGTATCATTTTAACAAAACCTTCGACAGAGAAGCTCATACGAATTTGAACTTTTTACCTCTTAACATATTATCTTATAATATCCAAACATATTCTAACATGTTTCTTCTATTCAACCCCTAACTAATATTTTGTGCTACAGGCAGACCCAAACAGCCCCTCCTCTCTCTATTGGAAGAACAGGCTGCATCTCCAAGCACCATAAAATCTGCTCAAGCAGATCACGATCTGAATGAGGATTTTTACGTATCTCACCTTTCTGTCTTTATTCAATTTCTCATTTTAACGCACAACTATGAGGTCAATAGAATCATATTTCTTTTTCTCTTAAATGACAGAAACTTTCAGCTGTTTACAACGTGTCATTAATACACACACACAGACAGTGTCTCTCACATACACACACACACAGAGACACACACAGAGAGCTGCAGCTTGTCACACAGACACAGAGTCACACCCTGCTGCAGCCCCCACTTCTCCCCAACCTCATGAGCTTTCTTTACCTTTTTCTTTTAGTCCTAAATTAGTCCATTTACTTCTTTTTAAGTTCCCTATATTATTATTTTGCAAGATTTGTCTCCATTTTCTTAAGTTTGAGGACGTCTCCCCATCAATTAAGCATCTTTTGAGATTCTTTAAGCATAAATTTTCAGCTTAACCACGCCTCTGCTATTTTTCGCCAGTTATTTTCTTTCTTAAGTTTCTCTCAGGACACAAGTTTCCTTTTTCAACAGTTCGGTTTTAGCCTGATCTTTTTAGTGAACAATTTAAATTTTGCCCTCTCAATTTTGGAAACCCCAAACATTGAACAGACATAAACATCAGACAAACATTAGACAAACATAAAACACAACCATTAAAAATCATTCCTAAGAAACCTCCTCCTCGTTATTCTGTACTTTTAAAGTCCCCTGACTTCAAAAGCCGGTCCCCGACCGAGTTAGATGTTGGTCTTACGCACTGCTCTTAGGCAGTATTTTTAGAGGCCCCTATGCCTTCTATAAAAATCGGGTCCCCGACCCGCCGCCAAACACCATTTTCGCTAACCTCTTGTTAGTATACACAGAAATTTCACTCAAAAGAGGTCTCTCACCTAGTTTCCTAGTGCCTTCCCCTGGCTCGGAAATCTCGTCGTCTGGACTCTGGAACAGCGCAGATCAATCTGGGCCCCGTTCCTGAAATCAGAACGCTGTCGACAGATTTTGATGGCCCCTTTTGATCGTACGCCGTGCCAATCGTCAGAGCTTGAGATCCCGGGTTTCGGCACCAAAATGTTAGGTTAAAAAGTCATCACAATATTAATAACTTAGAAAAAGACACCGGAAACTGTCAGAAATGATTTTCAATGGCCTTCTGCAGAAAGTTGGAGAGAAATCTTGAGGAGCTTTTAGGGCAACACGACCCTTCTCTTAGAGCTCGTCAAAACCTCTCCCAACTGGCTCTCTGCAGAGCTGGCGCTTTTATTCAGCACGGAGGACAGGAAAAACCATATTTGGAACAGTGAATGTATAGATGGTCAATTGACAAAAAAAGATGGTCACACACACATGACTTTTCAGTTGAAGAGGCTTGGTATGAAGAAACAAACAGACATCCTTAAAACACAAAGAGTCAAGGGGTCAACTAAAACAGTACCTCTTGTTGGAGGTTTGAACAGATGGTTTTTAAAGACACTGGGTTATTTACAAACCAGAAGTCACCAGGCCGACCTTCATGGGGGTCTCATGTTATCAGATGATAGTTGAAAAGTCACACCTTATGACTTTTCAGTTAGTAAGTAACTTATCTGTGGTGTGCAGAGCAACAGACATCCTTTTAGAATTGGTCAAGGGGGTTTTGTTGTCATGAGATGGTCTTAAACCCTTAAAGACAATGAGACGGCTGTCAGACGACCCCCCTGAGTCTCTCCAAGGAAGTTTATCTGTTTAGAGCATGTGATGGGGGTCTTGGAACAGATGCGTCTAAAGACAATGGTTCAGTTGACCAACCAGGAAGTCAGCAGTTTTAACCTCCTGCGTGTCAAAGAATGTCACGATAAACACAGTCAGCTCTCTGACTTGACTTGATTCTGATACTCATAAGAACGAAACTTAATTCAACTATGATTAATCTGACACACGTCTCACCAGTGGGGTGTTTCTCCAAAGAGATTTCTTCTTACCTGAGACGACCTTCACCTTAGTGGAGCCATGGAACCAATGATATGTGAAGATTTAGAGAGTCATTTTAGAACGTTTTTATTCAGCATGATAGAGAATGACGCAGAAATTATTGTCATACATGGTGAAATAAAAGGTCATTGATACATTTTCCTTTCAGTCTTCCACAGCACAGATAAAAAGAGATGAGGTTCAGGTCCATCAGTTTGACCATCCAGGTGTTTCCACCGAGTGTCAGACGTCCTCCAACACGTCAACACCAGACATGACTTCAGAACTCTGGTGTTTCAGGTAGTTGGAGTTTAAACACGACTCCAAATTTTTATCACAACTCCATTGTTTAAATAAAACTGCAGATGTTTAAACCCTCCTCATCCCTCCTCCTCTCATAAACTGCCTCACAGATGTTATTATGATTAACAAAATAATTTTCTTTATTTTCAAATTCTGGTCAAGAGTTGATATTTATACAGGTTTTAAATCCTGCAAACTATCTAACAGAATGAATTAGCATTGTAATCTGATTACATTTGGTAAATCAAACCAACACTCGCTGACTTTAGAAGCAACTTAAAATGGAGCTTTTCAAAATCAAGACTGTAACATCAGAGACAAACACAGATCACAGAGTTCTGCTTTATTCAGGAAAAACTTCAACAATCCAGCAGTTTTCACTTGTTCCATCATCAGATATTGTAGGATCATTCACACTAGCAGACAGAGGTTACACTTAGATCACATGATGTTACATTTGACTGGAAAATCTCAAATGTTCCTTTAAAAAGAGGAGGAACAAAAAAAACAAGTAAAAGAGCGGGTCGTCCAATGATCGGAAGGTCGGCGGTTCGAATCCCGCTCTTTCCCAGTTTGCTGTCGTAGTGTCCTTGGGCAAGACACCTTACCCACCTTGCCCTGTGTGAATGTGTTTGAATGTGTTTGAATGTGTATGAATGTGTTTGAATGTGTATGAATGTTACAATGAATGTTACAATGTGGTGGTCGGAGGGGCCGTTTGGCGCAATATGGCAGCCACGCTTCTGTCAGTCTGCCCCAGGGCAGCTGTGGCTACAAACGTAGCTTACCACCACCGGAGAGAATGTGTATGAATGAATAATTATCTCTGTAAAGCGCTCTGAGTGCCTTGAAGGGCGCTATATAAATCCAAGTCATCATCATCGTCATCATCATCAAAAGATAGAAGTACAACATACAAATGTAATAATACGATCAATCAAACAAAATGATCACTTAATGATATGAAATAACTTTAGGGAGAACTTGAACATTTTTCCATCAATCAGAGTGAATCTTTAATCATTTCACATGAACATTTAGAGTTGATGAAGATTCATTACATCAAAGATCAGATAGTTTGATTGACAGGACAGATGATCAGAGGAGCAAAGTTTTTACCTCCATAATTGGGTTCAGGACTGAAGTACGGGTGGAGTTTCTCCCTGAAGGAGCAGCCAGTAAAGGAGTAGATAAGTGCTGCAGCATCTACATCATGAAAGGAGACCAGACCCTCCTCATAATCCACAAACACCCCCAACTTCTCAGGAGGAGAACTGAGATGGAGACGGACTGGAGGAGCTGCGTACTCGTTTCCATTTCTCAGCCAAACAGTCCAGTAACCATTCTGAGGACTCGGTGTGATTATTCCCTTCCTGTTGATCGACTCTCTGGCCACTCCTACATCCCAGTCAGTCTTTCCTTTAACCTGAACCTCAAAGTAAAATCTGCCTGAAGAGAAACTCTGTTTTCCTAAAACATTAGGATACATAGAGAATCTCTCTGGATTATCTGGAAGATTCTTCCACACATTACCATGATAGACTTGTTTTCCATCATCAGACAGGATGAGTCCAGGATTTGCTGTATCAGGATCAAGAGTCACATCAGCTTCAAACTGCTGGATCCTCCTCAGCTCAGCTTCAAGCAGCTTCTTCATCTTTTCTCTGAGGTTCTTCTCCAGCTGGTCCACAGCTCTCACCACAGTCCCCTCATATGAAGGTGGATGGACTCTGACCTCTGTCCAGTTCTTGGTGGGTGGAGCATCTTTCAGGGATGAGAATCTTTGGAGGAGGTGGAGGTGATCTTCAGAGCGTGAGAGCTGCTCCACCTCAGAGCTCCTCTTCTTCAGCTCACAGATTTCCTGTTCCAGATCTTTGATGAAGTCTTCAGCCTGTTTCTCTGCAGTTTTCTGTTTGTCTTCCATCTCCTTCATGAACTCCTTCAGACGTCTCTCAACAGACTCCTTCAGATCAGTGAAGACCTGAACACCTTCTGCTTTCTCTCTGTCTGCAGCATCGTTACTGATCTTCAGAGACTCTTTGATCTCCTGAATCTTCAGTCGTCTCTTCTGGATCATCTGCTGAATCTCAGCCTCTGTCTTCTCCAGATCTGCCTTCTTTCCTTCATATTCTTCTCTCAGAGGAACAAACTCATGATTCTTGTGGTCTAAAACAGAGCAGAGCGTGCAGACACATGTCTGGTCAGTCTTACAGAACAGCTCCAGAGGTTTATCGTGCTTCGTACAAATCCTGTCCTCCAGGTTCTCCACAGGCTCCACCAGCTGATGTCTTTTCAGACGTGAAGCTGTCAGATGAGGCTCCAGGTGAGTCTCACAGTAGGACAGCAGACACACCAGGCAGGACTTCAGGGCCTTCAGTCTGGTTCCAGTGCAGACGTCACAGGGAACTTCTCCTGGTTCTGCAGCTTGTTGCTCTGAGCTGCTGCTGCTGGATTTCTGTTGAGCTTCACCTCTGAACTCAGAAACCATCTCTCTGATGAACGTGTTGACTTCCAGGTCAGGTCTTGTACTGAACATCTTTTGACAGATGGGACACTTGAAGAGAGCATCATCATCCCAGAAATGAGTGATGCAGGTTTTACAGAAGTTGTGTCCACATGGTGTGGTGACTGGATCAGTGAACACATCCAGACAGATGGAGCACAGGAACTGATCTGCAGATCTCAGGTTGCTGCAAGCAGACATGGTGGATCTCTGGAAACAAAAGTGAAAGTGTGAAACATCAAAGCTGCAATAATGAAATGAAGAAGAGAAAAACAACGAGAGTTAAGGAAACAGAACCACCTATTTCATGAATCTTCAGAGACAACACCTGTCTGACAGTAAAAGGAGGAACGTTTCATCAACACAAGTTTAGATTATTAATGTCACGACTCCAGAATAATGAACTATTTCATGTGAATCATTTTCCTCCAAACGTTCCTGTTCAGTAAATGTTTTCTTCTGTACTCACCAGTGTTTCAGAGACTCTGCTGTGTTGTGGAGGAAAACCCGATGGACTCGCTTGGATCTTCTTTCAGAGACGAACAAGAATCTTCTGGACTGGATTTCTGCTCCGTCACACTTGAACTTTCCTCCTTCCTCCCTCTGCTCTGGTTCCTTCCTCTGATTTACAGGATTATTGTCAAACAGCAGAGTTGATGTGATGAATAAGACGGAGTGAAGTTTCGACTGCAGCTCGTTGTTCAAACATTCAACTTTGCACTGTCGTTTATCTTAAATTAACAGGAACTTGTTCAAAGTTCAGATCAGGACTGGGCGGTACGGACAATAAAACTATATTCCTCCTCATTCCTGCTGCTTTACAGTTCAGACGCTTCCCCTGCTTGCTCTCTGCTTGATTTGCTTATGTTATTGATTTCATGCTGATTTTTCCCAGATTTTTTCCTTCTTTCCATGTGAGCTTACCTGCGATAGCTTCTGGACACTAAGAACAAGCTAACACACAAATCAAGCAAATCAAGCAGAGAGCAACCAGAAGAAGCGTCTGCACTGTAAGGAAGCAGGAATGAGGAGGAATATAGTTTTATTGTCCGTAAGGAGCACAGATAACACAGCCAAGTCTGTGCATTATAACCAATCATGGAGTGATAATCCTCCCCAACCCAGTCTCACACAAAAACGTACCCTGCCTACGTTGGTCCAAAGTGCAAAAACGTAGAGGGGCTACAATATTAGCCCTTGAAATGTATAACTGTTACGTTTTTTTAGCCCTTAAAACGTATAACTGTTACATTTTTCTGCCGATTCGTTTTGCGCCCAAGTCACGTGACTTTTAAGATTCTGGCCGTGATACCAACAAACACGGTGGACATTTTTCATTTTTGAGTGAAGAAAATCAATATTTTGAGTTAGTTTCTGCATAGAAATGCGTTTTGATTACATTTCTAGCAATACATATTTCACTTTCATAATATTCACTCAGTAAATGTATATAATCTCTTGCTTGCTCGTGGTTGCAAGGTTTTTTCAGATCTCGTCAGAATAATGTAAATCTGGAACGTTTTAAAAACGTGAAATGGTTACATTTTTGGTTGCTGTACACGCTGTGAAGAAAATCAATATTTTGAGTTAGTTTCTGCATAGAAATGCGTTTTGATTACATTTCTAGCAATACATATTTCACTTTCATAATATTCACTCAGTAAATGTATATAATCTCTTGCTTGCTCGTGGTTGCAAGGTTTTTTCAGATCTCGTCAGAATAATGTAAATCTGGAACGTTTTAAAAACGTGAAATGGTTACATTTTTGGTTGCTGTACACGCTGTGAAGAAAATCAATATTTTGAGTTAGTTTCTGCATAGAAATGCGTTTTGATTACATTTCTAGCAATACATATTTCACTTTCATAATATTCACTCAGTAAATGTATATAATCTCTTGCTTGCTCGTGGTTGCAAGGTTTTTTCAGATCTCGGCAGAATAATGTAAATCTGGAACGTTTTAAAAACGTGAAATGGTTACATTTTTGGTTGCTGTACACGCTGTGAAGAAAATCAATATTTTGAGTTAGTTTCTGCATAGCGTTTTGATTACATTTCTAGCAATACATATTTCACTTTCATAATATTCACTCAGTAAATGTATATAATCTCTTGATTGCTCGTGGTTGCAAGGTTTTTTCAGAAATCGTCAGAATAATGTAAAACTGGAACGTTTTAATAACGTGTAATGGTTACATTTTTGGTTGCTGGACACGCTGGGAATAAAATCAATATTGTGAGTTAGTTTCTGCATAGAAATGCGTTTTGATTATATTTCTAGCAATACATATTTCACTTTCATAATATTCACTCAATAAATGTACACAATCTCTTGCTTGCTCTGGTTGCAAGGTTTTTTCAGATCTCGTCAGAATAATGTAAAACTGGAACTTTTTAATAACGTGAAATCGTTACATTTTTGGTTGCTGGACAGTGCTGTGAAAAAAAAATCAATATCTTGAGTTAGTTTCTGCATAGAAATGTGTTTTGATTACATTTCTAGAAATACATATTTCACTTTCATAATATTCACTCAATAAATGTACATAATCTCTTGCTTGCTCTGGTTGCAAGGTTTTTTTCAGATCTCAACAGAATAATGTAAATCTGGAACGTTTGAATAACGTGAAATCGTTACGTTTTTGGTTGCTGGACACGCTGGGAAAAAAATCAATATCTTGAGTTAGTTTCTGCATAGAAATGCATTTTGATTACATTTCTAGCAATACATATTTCAATTTCATAATATTCACTCAATAAATGTACATAATCTCTTGCTTGCTCTGGTTGCAAGGTTTTTCAGATCTCAGCAGAATACCCTGGCTACGTTGGTCCAAATGCAAAAACGTAGAGGGGTTACAATATTAGCCCTTGAAATGTATAACTGTTACATTTTTCTAGCCCTTGAAATGTATAACTGTTACATTTTTCTGCCTATTCGTTTTGCGTCCAAGTCACGTGACTTTTAAGATTCTGGCCGTGATACCAACAAACATGGTGGACATTTTTCATTTTTGAGTGAAAAAAATCTATATTTTGAGTTAACAAACACGGTGGACATTTTTCAGTTTTGAGTGAAAAAAATCTATATTTTGAGTTAACAAACACGGTGGACATTTTTCAGTTTTGAGTGAAAAAAATCTATATTTTGAGTTTGTTTCTGCATAGAAATGCGATTTGATTACATTTATAGCAATATATAAATGTAGATAATCTCTTGCTTGCTCTGTTTGCAAGGTTTTTTCAGATCTCGTCAGAATAATGTAAAACTGGAACTTTTTAATAACGTGAAATCGTTACGTTTTTGGTTGCTGGACAGTGCTGTGAAAAAAAATCAATATCTTGAGTTAGTTTCTGCATAGAAATGCGTTTTGATTACATTTCTAGCAATACATATTTCAATTTCATAATATTCACTCAATAAATGTACATAATCTCTTGCTTGCTCTGGTTGCAAGGTTTTTTCAGATTTCGTCAGAATACCCTGGCTACGGTGGTCCAAAGTGCAAAAACGTAGAGGGGTTACAATATTCAACCCAGTCTCACAGGAAAACGTGGTACAGGCTACGTTGGTCCACATTGCAAAACGTGGCCAATGTTACGATTTGCCCTCCTAAAACGTGAGATGTGAAACCGTTCCGTGGCTCATTCATTTTAATAGGTTTCGTTAGGTTTCGTTTCTGTCACGTGACTTTCAAGTTTTCGGCTGTGGAGGAAAAATAAAATTGCTGCCATTTCTTTGATTCTCGGTCTTAATTGCAATATTTTAAGATAGTTTCGCCATGAAAAGCAGATTTTATCATATTCATAGCAAGAAATATATTTTGGTTATTTTACCCTCATTTAATGGATCTTATTGACGGAAATGTATGAACCATGTGCTTGTTTTACTTCCTTTGAGTAATAAAACCACCAATTCTCTTGCATGGCCCCGTTATTAAAATATATGCCAGGCCCAGTGCTTAATTTCTAAAGTGGGAGGTCCCGGAGCGCAGACGATGAGTGGCTCCGGTGCGAGAGAAAAAATACACACACACACACACACACACACACTGTTGAACTGTCCGTTTTGACGTTAACGGCGATTTTCACAATGATATCTGCAACATTTCTTAAGGCAGAAACACCACTGTATCATTGTTAATTACACAACATTAGTGGGTTAATTTCCTGCACACCAATTTTCATGTTTTTCCCTTCGATTGTGAGAAAAAAAAGAGTTGTTTCACGCTGAGAGCATCATGCCAGCCAATCAGAATCCTGGAAAAAACATCAACAAATGACACGTGTAACTTCCAGGCTGATTTATGGTTCCGCGTTACACCAACGCAGAGCCTACGGCGGAAGTGATACTAGTAGCTGATTGGCCGATATGTGATCATCATCATCATCATCATCATCATCATCATCATCATCATCACCTTCATCATCATCATCCTCATCATCATCACCATCATCATCATCATCGCTACCACCATCATCATCATCACCATCATCATCATCATCATCAGTCAAGTCAAATTTCACGAGCGAGGTCCCGTTCATCGCTGCTTGCAGCTTTAATTTATATATAACTATTTTAACATTTCTAAACACAAAAACACGAAAGTGTCCTTGATAATTCAATAATACAATAGGTTCATGTTAAGGACATCCGTTTTAATTAGTTCTCCTTCGATTATGAGATGTTATTAATGCTCAGTAGACACAGGAGGTTTGTTATGTATTGTTATGAGGCCTATTTCGTGTCTATTTTTGAACAGTTCACTAACGCTTTGAGCTAGGAAGCTGAAATTCTAGACTCTGTATCAAGAGGTGACTTTCATCCACTGTGCGGATTTTCAGATCTGTGTGACCTTCGGAAGTGTCAAAGGTCAGCGCGTCTGTTGCTTTTCGGCCTGCTAAGACTATTTTGTGTCTTTTTTTGCATAGTTCACTAACGCTTTGAGCTAGGAAGCTGAAATTCTAGACTCTGTATCAGGAGGTGACTCTCATCCACTGTGCCGAGTTCCAGACCCGTGCGACCTTCGGAAGTGCCAAAGGTCACCGTGTGTGGTGCCTTTTTCGTGCCTTTTTTGTGTGTTTTTTGAATAATTCACTAACGCTTTGAGCTGGGAGGCTGATTTTTGACTATGTTGCAATGCAGAAGGCCCTTTGCTAGGATCTTTTGGTCTTGTGGCTGTACGACTTCCACAGAGCTAGTTGGCATTGCAGAGGGTTTACAGAGTTGAGACTTGGCAAGCCCAATTTAAGCCCCATATGGAGGCCACAGGTCAAGTTTTACTTGGTTTGGTCAAATATTGTGGCAACGGTGTCCGTTCGAATGTTGGAAAAGGTGACGTTTCAAAGCCCCGCCCATCGAAAAGTACAGGTCTGATCTGCACCAAACCAACGTCTGTCTGATCAGGGGATGCCCCCAAACAACATATATAATTCAGACTCCTAGCTAAAGGCGTTAGTGAACTATGCAAAAAAAGACACAAAATAGGCCCTGTTCCATTAGTCAGGAGGCTCTCAGAGCTAGAGGTTTCTACACCCTCCTAACCAGCCAGAACGTTTTAGAGGAAACACTGTTGCAGAAGTCATAGAAATCTGAAATTTTTATACATAAGCACATAAGCATTAATAACATCTCATAATCGAAGGAGAACTAATTAAAACGGATGTCCTTAACATGAACCTATTGTATTATTGAATTATCAAGGACACTTTCGTGTTTTTGTGTTAAGAAATGTTAAAATAGTTATATATAAATTAAAGCTGCAAGCAGCGATGAACGGGACCTCGCACGTGCAATTTGACTTGACTGATGATGATGATGATGGTGATGATGATGATGGTGGTAGCGATGATGATGATGATGGTGATGATGATGAGGATGATGATGATGAAGGTGATTATGATGATGATGATGATGATGATGATGATGATGGTGGTGATGATGGTGATGATGATGATGATGATGATGATGATGATGATGATGATGATGATGATGATGATGATGATGATGATCACATATCGGCCAATCAGCTACTAGTATCACTTCCGCCGTAGGCTCTGCGTTGGTGTAACGCGGAACCATAAATCAGCCTGGAAGTTACACGTGTCATTTGTTGATGTTTTTTCCAGGATTCTGATTGGCTGGCATGATGCTCTCAGCGTGAAACAACTCTTTTTTTTCTCACAATCGAAGGGAAAAACATGAAAATTGGTGTGCAGGAAATTAACCCACTAATGTTGTGTAATTAACAATGATACAGTGGTGTTTCTGCCTTAAGAAATGTTGCAGATATCATTGTGAAAATCGCTGTTAACGTCAAAACGGACAGTTCAACAGTGTGTGTGTGTGTGTGTGTGTGTTTTTTTTCTCTCGCACCGGAGCCACTCATCGTCTGCGCTCCAGGACCTCCCACTTTAGAAATTAAGCACTGGGCCTGGCATATATTTTAATAACGGGGCCATGCAAGAGAATTGGTGGTTTTATTACTCAAAGGAAGTAAAACAAGCACATGGTTCATACATTTCCGTCAATAAGATCCATTAAATGAGGGTAAAATAACCAAAATATATTTCTTGCTATGACTATGGCTGTACTTGATCTCCTTGAAAGGGTAAACGATGCACTAGATAAAGGTGAATATGGCGTTGGTGTGTTTCTGGACCTCTCAAAGGCCTTTGATACCATTGATCATAACATACTGTTAAACAAATTGACCCACTATGGGATCAGAGGCACAGCTCTTAAATGGTTCACTAGTTACCTTTCACAAGAGCAATATGTACATATCCATGACAACAAATCTCAATATAGACATATCAAATATGGGGTTCCTCAGGGTTCTATTTTAGGGCCCTTACTCTTTATTATTTATACAAATGATCTGGTCAATTGCTCAAACGTCTTCCAAAAAATCATTTTTGCTGATGATACAAACCTTTTTGTATCGCATAATGACATTCATGAACTCCAAGATCTCCTTAATGGTGAGCTCTCTAAAGTGGACACTTGGTTTAAAGTAAATAAACTCTCTCTTAATATTAAGAAAACAAATTATATATTATTTTGTTTCAATAAAAAACGAATAAATATGGAAAATTTGGCCTTTCAGATCGTAATAAATGATGAAGAAATAAAGAGAGTAAACTCTACAAAGTTCCTTGGGGTCCTCATTGATGACTGTCTAAATTTTAAATGTCATATAGATCACCTTGTGGAAAAATTATCTAAATATGTCGGCCTGTTTTTCAAACTGAGACACCTGCTTCCACGCTCTGCCCTTCTCACTCTTTACAAAACTTTGTTTGAACCTCATTTAAATTACTGCAATATTATTTGGTGTAATACTTATCCCAGTCATCTAAAAAAATTAGAAGTTTTACAGAAAAAAATTATCCGTGCCATCTCTTGGACTGAATTTAATTCACCTACTCGACATCTGTTTGCCCACTATGGTATTCTTCGACTCAAAGAATATAACTACTTCCATAATGCATGTACAATATATCAGGTGGTCTCAGGTTTGAATCCCAGACTAACTCAACTCATCCCAATCTCCGTTCCCCAGCACACCCACAAAACTAGACACAAACACCTTATTACAGGGAAAAAACGTAAACTTGTGGGAACAAGTTTGAGTGTTGTGTGTCGGGGACCACAGATTTGGAATGAGCTGAATGACAACCTTAAAAAGTCACAGTCCATCTCCATATTCAAACGGCAGTTAAAGAATCAATTATTAAGCTCATATATATAAACGTACACTCCGGGATCACAAAATGTTTCATGTTAAGTGTTTGTAATGTGATATGTTGCATGTAAGTGGTAGTCTAGTAAATGTGCATATTGTTTTGTTGTGTTATGTGTGTATTAAGTGCAAGTGTATGTATATATTCCTGCCTACTGTATGTATGTTCATTGGCTCCTACCATAAGCTTTTGATAGCTTCTCCAGGAGACCAATTCACATGTGTGTAAGTGAATAAAACTAAACTAATATGATAAAATCTGCTTTTCATGGCGAAACTATCTTAAAATATTGCAATTTAGACCGAGAATCAAAGAAATGGCAGCAATTTTATTTTTCCTCCACAGCCGAAAACTTGAAAGTCACGTGACAGAAACGAAACCTAACGAAACCTATTAAAATGAATGAGCCACGGAACGGTTTCACATCTCACGTTTTAGGAGGGCAAATCGTAACATTGGCCACGTTTTGCAATGTGGACCAACGTAGCCTGTACCACGTTTTCCTGTGAGACTGGGTTGAATATTGTAACCCCTCTACGTTTTTGCACTTTGGACCACCGTAGCCAGGGTATTCTGACGAAATCTGAAAAAACCTTGCAACCAGAGCAAGCAAGAGATTATGTACATTTATTGAGTGAATATTATGAAATTGAAATATGTATTGCTATAAATGTAATCAAAACGCATTTCTATGCAGAAACTAACTCAAGATATTGATTTTTTTTCACAGCACTGTCCAGCAACCAAAAACGTAACGATTTCACGTTATTAAAAAGTTCCAGTTTTACATTATTCTGACGAGATCTGAAAAAACCTTGCAACCAGAGCAAGCAAGAGATTATCTACATTTATATATTGCTATAAATGTAATCAAATCGCATTTCTATGCAGAAACTAACTCAAAATATAGATTTTTTTCACTCAAAACTGAAAAATGTCCACCGTGTTTGTTAACTCAAAATATAGATTTTTTTCACTCAAAACTGAAAAATGTCCACCGTGTTTGTTAACTCAAAATATAGATTTTTTTCGCTCAAAAATGAAAAATGTCCACCATGTTTGTTGGTATCACGGCCAGAATCTTAAAAGTCACGTGACTTGGACGCAAAACGAATAGGCAGAAAAATGTAACAGTTATACATTTCAAGGGCTAGAAAAATTTAACAGTTATACATTTCAAGGGCTAATATTGTAACCCCTCTACGTTTTTGCATTTGGACCAACGTAGCCAGGGTATTCTGACGAGATCTGAAAAACCTTGCAACCAGAGCAAGCAAGAGATTATGTACATTTATTGAGTGAATATTATGAAATTAAAATATGTATTGCTAGAAATGTAATCAAAATGCATTTCTATGCAGAAACTAACTCAAGATATTGATTTTTTTCCCAGCGTGTCCAGCAACCAAAAACGTAACGATTTCACGTTATTCAAACGTTCCAGATTTACATTATTCTGATGAGATCTGAAAAAAACCTTGCAACCAGAGCAAGCAAGAGATTATGTACATTTATTGAGTGAATATTATGAAAGTGAAATATGTATTTCTAGAAATGTAATCAAAACACATTTCTATGCAGAAACTAACTCAAGATATTGATTTTTTTTTCACAGCACTGTCCAGCAACCAAAAATGTAACGATTTCACGTTATTAAAAAGTTCCAGTTTTACATTATTCTGACGAGATCTGAAAAAACCTTGCAACCAGAGCAAGCAAGAGATTGTGTACATTTATTGAGTGAATATTATGAAAGTGAAATATGTATTGCTAGAAATATAATCAAAACGCATTTCTATGCAGAAACTAACTCACAATATTGATTTTATTCCCAGCGTGTCCAGCAACCAAAAATGTAACCATTACACGTTATTAAAACGTTCCAGTTTTACATTATTCTGACGATTTCTGAAAAAACCTTGCAACCACGAGCAAGCAAGAGATTATATACATTTACTGAGTGAATATTATGAAAGTGAAATATGTATTGCTAGAAATGTAATCAAAACGCTATGCAGAAACTAACTCAAAATATTGATTTTCTTCACAGCGTGTACAGCAACCAAAAATGTAACCATTTCACGTTTTTAAAACGTTCCAGATTTACATTATTCTGACGAGATCTGAAAAAACCTTGCAACCACGAGCAAGCAAGAGATTATATACATTTACTGAGTGAATATTATGAAAGTGAAATATGTATTGCTAGAAATGTAATCAAAACGCATTTCTATGCAGAAACTAACTCAAAATATTGATTTTCTTCACAGCGTGTACAGCAACCAAAAATGTAACCATTTCACGTTTTTAAAACGTTCCAGATTTACATTATTCTGACGACATCTGAAAAAACCTTGCAACCACGAGCAAGCAAGAGATTATATACATTTACTGAGTGAATATTATGAAAGTGAAATATGTATTGCTAGAAATGTAATCAAAACGCATTTCTATGCAGAAACTAACTCAAAATATTGATTTTCTTCACAGCGTGTACAGCAACCAAAAATGTAACCATTTCACGTTTTTAAAACGTTCCAGATTTACATTATTCTGACGAGATCTGAAAAAACCTTGCAACCACGAGCAAGCAAGAGATTATATACATTTACTGAGTGAATATTATGAAAGTGAAATATGTATTGCTAGAAATGTAATCAAAACGCATTTCTATGCAGAAACTAACTCAAAATATTGATTTTCTTCACTCAAAAATGAAAAATGTCCACCGTGTTTGTTGGTATCACGGCCAGAATCTTAAAAGTCACGTGACTTGGGCGCAAAACGAATCGGCAGAAAAATGTAACAGTTATACGTTTTAAGGGCTAAAAAAACGTAACAGTTATACATTTCAAGGGCTAATATTGTAGCCCCTCTACGTTTTTGCACTTTGGACCAACGTAGGCAGGGTACGTTTTTGTGTGAGACTGGGTTGTCCTCCCTGGAACTGTCTCTGTGCAAAACCAAAGAGTAAATCCTGTCTCCTGAAACAGGGAGGACGTATCACAGGCAGGGCCGAGTGACCTGAGGGGTTGGAGACTTATTCAATTAATCATTTCAATGTCAAGAGTTAACACCTTGAAGGTTTCAGTCTTTTTAATACATGGCTGTACAGCTGCAGGCCTCATCCAGAGTCCTGTTTCTGAATGTTTACAGGCCCCTAAATACTTTGCAGACTTTTTTGATGACCTCAGTGAACTGCTGTCTGTGATCCGTGTTGATTTTGAAATGTTGCTGACCGCTAAATGTGAGGACCTGGAGGTCAGAGCCAGGAGCAACAACGTACGGCTGGTAGGTGTGCCTGAGGGGCTGAAGGTGTGGCCCAACTGAATTTATTAGAAGCTGCTGATGGACTCCCTCAGCCTGGCTGATTTGTCCCTGCTTGTCCGTGCTCATCTCACTCTCCGACCCAAGCCTAGTGATGGTAAACCACCCCGACCCTTTCTGACTCATGTGCACTTCTTTCACATGAGGAATGATATTCTACGCCGTGCTGGTGAGGCTTCCAGGGACTCTCCTCTTCTTTTCCAAGGCAAAACACTCTTCCCTTTTCCTGACTCTACTTCTTGAGTAGTGAAGAAACGTGCTGCATTCATGGATGTCAAACATCTGTTGCCTTCGTGTCCTGGAGTGAAGTTTGGTCTGAGGTTTCCTGTGATTTTGAGGTTCTCTTTTCCTGGTGGAGCTACCTGCACCTTTGAAGACCCGGCCACTGCAATGGACTTCATCAAGGTGAACTTGAAGTCTGGTTTCTCTCCTGGAGCTACAGCTGGAAATCGGCTGACAGTTTGTTTGGTAAGCTGGTGGTAAAGTTGTCCCGTTTTCAGTTGGTAAGCCGCTCTGCTTTATGTTTGTGATACCTGGACTTCAGTCACTTGTAATAATTTGCTACTTGTTCTCTGTCTCTGATCCATGGCGCCTTCTTAATCCAACTAGTAAAATCTATTATTTTTCCTCTCATGTTTATCATTCAACAACAAAAGTGAAAGTGTGAAACATCAAAGCTGCAATAATGAAATGAAGAAGAGAAAAACAACAAGAGAGAAGGAAACAGACGGAACAAAGAATGTCATGAATCCTCAGAGAAAACACCCGTCTGACAGTAAAAGGAGGAACGTTTCATCAACACAAGTTTAGATTATTAAAGTCACGACTCCAGAATAATGAACTATTTCATGTGAATCATTTTTCTCTAAACGTTCCTGTTCTTTGACCAGAGTCAGTTTGAGTTTTCCAGAATAACGTTTACAAACTGAGTAGAAGTTTTGTCGTCCCGCTGACAGAAACACAGTAAATGTTTTCTTCTGGACTCACCAGTGTTTCAGAGACTCTGCTGTGTTGTGGAGGAAAACCTGATGGACTCGCTTGGATCTTCTTTCAGAGACGAACAGGAATCTTCTGGACTGGATTTCTGCTCCGTCACACTTGAACTTTCCTCCTTCCTCCCTCTGCTCTGGTTCCTTCCTCTGATTTACAGGATTATTGTCAAACAGCAGAGTTGATGTGATGAATAAGACGGAGTGAAGCTTCGGCTGCAGCTCGTTGTTCAATCATTCAACTTTGCACTGTCGTTTATCTTGAATTAACTGGAACTTGTTCAAAGTTCAGATCATGATTGGGCGGTACGGACAATAAAACTATATTCCTCCTCATTCCTGCTGCTTTACAGTGCAAATGCTTCCTCTGCTTGCTCTCTGCTTGCTTTGCTTATGTTATTGATTTTATGCTGATTTTTCCCAGATTTTTTCCTTCTTTCCATGTGAGCTTACCTGCGATAGCTTCTGGACACTAAGAACAAGCTAACACACAAATCAAGCAAATCAAGAGAGCAACCAGAAGAAGCGTCTGCACTGTAAGGAAGCAGGAATGAGGAGGAATATAGTTTTATTGTCCGTAAGGAGCACAGATAACACAGTCAAGTCTGTGCATTATAACAAATCATGGAGTGATAATCCTCCTTGGAACTGTCTCGGTGCAAAACCAAAGAGTAAATCCTGTCTCCTGAAACAGGGAGGACGTATCACAGGCAGGGCCGAGTGACCTGAGGGGTTGCAGACTTATTCAATTAATCATTTCAATGTCAAGAGTTAACACCTTGAAGGTTTCAGTCTTTTTAATACAGGGCTGTACAGCTGCAGGCCTCATCCAGAGTCCTGTTTCTGAATGTTTACAGGCCCCTAAATACTTTGTAGACTTTTTTGATGACCTCAGTGAACTGCTGTCTGTGATCCGTGTTGATTTTGAAATGTTGCTGATCGCTAAATGTGAGGACCTGGAGGTCAGAGCCAGGAGCAACAACGTACGGCTGGTAGGTGTGCCGGAGGGGCTGAAGGTGTGGCCCAACTGAATTTATTACAAGCTGCTGATGGACTCCCTCAGCCTGGCTGATTTGACCCTGCTTGTCCGTGCTCATCTCACTCTCCGACCCAAGACTAGTGATGGTAAACCATCCCGACCCTTTCTGACTCATGTGCACTTTTTCACATGAGGAATGATATTCTACGCCGTGCTGGTGAGGCTTCCAGGGACTCTCCTCTTCTCTTCCACGGCAAAACACTGTTCCCTTTTCCTGACTCTACTTCTTCAGTTGTGAAGAAACGTCCTGCATTCATGGACGTCAAACATCTGTTGCATTTGTGTTCTGGAGTGAAGTTTGGTCTGAGGTTTCCTGTGATTTTGAGGTTCACTTTTCCTGGTGGAGCTACCTGCACCTTTGAAGACCCGACCACTGCAATGGACTTTGTCAAGGTGAACTTGAAGTCTGGTTTCTGTCCTGGAGCTACAGCTTGAAAACGGCTGACAGTTTGTTTGGTAAACTGGTGGTAAAGTTGTCCCGTTTTCGGTTGGTAAGCCGCTCTGCTTTATGTTTGGGATACCTGGACTTGAGTCACTTGTAATAATTTGCTACTTGTTCTCTGTCTCTGATACATGGCGCCTTCTTAATCCAACTAGTAAAATCTATTATTTTTTCTCTCATGTACATCATTCAACATCAAAAGTGAAAGTGTGAAACATCAACGCTGCAATAATGAAATGAAGAGAAAAACAACAAGAGAGAAGGAAACAGATGTAAAAAAGAATGTCATGAATCCTCAGACACAACACCGGTCTGACAGTGAAAGGAGGAATGTTTCCTTAACAAAAGTTTAGATTATTAATGTCACGACTCCAGAATAATGAACTATTTCATGTGAATCATTTTCCTCTAAACGTTCCTGTTCTTTGACCAGAGTCAGTTTGAGTTTTCCAGAATAACATTTAGTAAACTGTTGAAGTTTTGTCGTCCCGCTGACAGAAACACAGTAAATGTTTTCTTCTGTACTCACCAGTGTCTCCAGACTCTGCTGAGTTGTTGAGAACAAACTCTGAAGTCTGAATTTACTCAGAAACCCAGAATCAGACAGGTTTAGTCTCTGCTGCAGCTCTTCTGTCGCTCTGACAAACCTTCTGATTCACTCAACCATATGAAGTTGAAGTTTTCCTGTATTTCCATTTTTGCTGCTTCTCCTGATTACTGTCACATGACTTTCATGATGCCTGTTTTACCTGATGTTATCTGTCATTGTCGTCTTCATCCTCCTGAAAACTCTGTACTAACTCACATCTGTTCATCTTTTTGTAGAAAAATACTAAACTCTTCACTTTCAGCTGTTCAACATCTCATCATTAGCTCAATGTTCAGCTCTCTGTTTGTGCTGGAATCTCAACTCTTCATGGATGTTTTTAATTGTCATATACAGAGGTGTCAAGTAACGAAGTACAAATACTTCGTTACCTTACTTAAGTAGAAATTTTGGTTATCTATACTTCACTGGAGTAATTATTTTTCAGACGACTTTTTACTTTTACTCCTTACATTTTCACGCAATTATCTGCACTTTTTACTTCTTACATTTTAAAAAACAGCCTTGTTACTCTATCCAGTTAAATTGCTCCATCCGGATAGCGTGAATTTGGTTGTGGTTGGATGAGAAGTATAATTCCGACACCCTATTGGTTTGTACGCGTCTGCTCTCTGAAACACATGTTAATGCTCAATAGTACACATATATGGTTCTTTAATATATTTGCATTATACTAAGATACATTCATTTTCAATGGCTTTTGTCCTTAATGGCTTTTTTCCCCCCTTACATTACTTTTACTTTTATACTTTAAGTAGTTTTGAAACCAGTACTTTTATACTTTTACTTGAGTAAAAAACTTGAGTTGATACTTCAACTTCTACAGGAGTATTTTTAAACTCTAGTATCTATACTTCTACCTGAGTAATGAATGTGAATACTTTTGACACCTCTGGTCATATATAGCATAACTATTGTTTCCACAGTAACGTGGAATGTTTTGAGTGGCAGTTAATGTGTTGTTTTCCTGGTTACTGAGACGCTCTTCTTATGCCGGTTCGTTAGATGTTGTACGGAGTGGCTGTGACGGGAAAAAAGTGCTTCCCATACTTGGTAAAACCCAAACTGCTGAGAGCAGCAGAATACAGCCCCGACTACAGGTGGAGACTGATACTCTGCCCAAACAAAGACTAACAGTGTTCACCAATGTTTCTCTACTAGAATGAATCATCCTCTACGCTTTAATATCATTATGCTTCTGTGTTTTATTTTCATTCTGCATCGAGACGCCTGATGTTCTGACCCTTTTGCATGGAACTGTTTAATTAAATCTACTGAAATATGCATCATCTCTCAAGTCTTATTCTTGGTCATTTAGACACTCAGTTTCAGTCCAGTTATTCACCTGGTTGGAAAGAACGTGTTAAAGACGTTTTACAGGTTTTTCCACGACAATGGAGGTCCGTGGAGGTGAACTCACTGTTGGATCCAGACCCTAGTGGTCAGGGGAGGAACTGCAGGTTTGGGTCCAGACCTTTTCTTTTAAGATTTTGTGGCTCTAGTGGCCTTTATTTGAACTGTAGACAGGAAAGGGATAGAGAGAGAGAGAGAATGGGAATGACATGCAGCAAAGGGCCACAGGCCAGGACTCGAACCTGCGACCGCTGCAGGAGGACTGTACCGCCCAGCGGCCCACACCTTTTTTATTTTTAAAATCATCATTATTTCTATTAACCTTTATTCAAACAGGGAAAGAAACTTCTCTTTGATTAAGAGAAAAGCTCTTTTTCAAGAGTCTTTGCCAGACAAGCAGCAGTGCAAGACTTACAAATACGTAATAACAACAATATATATGTGAGCATAAGCACCACAAAACCACCCTAACCCTAACACCAACAGTGTCATCAAACCTGCCAACATTAAGGTATAAAATCAGCAGCTGCTGCTGCTTTGTCCAGATGGCTGTGGGTTTATTGAAGCAGGTGTATGATGGCATCTTCAACTCCACGATGATGAGAAACTGCAGTGGATCCTGGAAGGTGCTTTTTTCCTTATTCAGGATCAATCAAGGTCTCTCCAGGACCTTCATGATAGCAGATGTTAGGGATGCAGGAGAAGATGGGTGAGATCTTCTAGTGCTGGAACAAGGCAGCATGTCATCCTGGCGTGGAGGAGCTGCTGCAGAATCCCACAAAGCTGGTCTGAACAGGCCTTCAGGACTCTGGGACTGACACCACCTGGACCTGCAGCCTTGTTCTGGTTCTGTCTCTCCAGCTGTCTCTGCACCGGACTGCTGGAGACAGACAGGTGGAGGGGAGGAGGGACAACCATGGAACAGCAGCAAGATGCATGTGATCTTTATCCCTGACCAGAGGTCTTGGTTGTTCTGCTGGACCTCGTCCTCCAGCTCCTCCTGAACACCTCTGGTTGTCTCTGATCTGGACTTTCAGTAGTTTTTGTACCTCAATAATTCTGTCTCCCTCCCTGAAGGCTCTTTTGTCCTCGTTGAGGACGTCTTTCAGGTCTCTGGTGATCCAGGTTCATTATGATTGCTGTAAACATTAACCTCAATAAACTCACACTAAAAGTACATATCAAACTACCATAAGAATTAGTCGACCACATTATGAACTCAACACGGTTTTGTTTTGTTGGGCTTTTCTGTGGGAAGCGTGGCTGCTGCACTTTTGTGAACCGTATGTTCTGGAACAGGTTTACGTTTCCAAGGGCTTCCTGCTTCAACCAGAGTTCAGTTGAGTATGATTGGAGCAGAGTCCAGGGTTGTGTATTTTGCAGCTGTGTTGTGTAGATCTTTGCTCCCAGCTCCTTCAGCTGAACAATACCCAAATATCTGCAGAACTGCTATCAGACGTTTCCAGCAGATATACCGATTAACATGTTGACTCTGTGAAATCAAAAATGACCGTCATGTTTAAGTAGTAGTCGGGGATCCACATGCCCAAAAGCTCTTGAAAATGGGTTGAACCTGTGATGTCATGCTATACTTTTTTTGTGTGTTTTTTCTTTTTTATTTTTTTTTTATTATTTTTTTTTAATATTTTTTTTATCCCCGATTTTTTACCCATTTCATCACCCAGTGCTCATACCTAGACAGTCCTTGGCATTGTTCCCCTCTGCCAACCCAAGGAGGGCCCTACACTGAGCTCAGGTCTCCTTCTTATCCTGAGGAGTGATGGACCGCTTCTTTTCACCAGACAGGATGAGGATTCTCCGGCCGGACGTAGCGCGTGGAAGGATCACGTTATTCCGGCCGGATCCTCCCCACCCCATCTGGCGCCCCGGTTGGCCAGAGGGGGCATGTATAGCCCAGGACTGTTGCATGTTTTTGTGAGGGTAGCTCACACTAGCTACCCAAGGGAACACGGGGAGAACATGCAAACTCCACACAGAAAGTCCCTTTCGCCAACCCCACCCAGGGTGTGGGCACTGAAGTCATGGGGGAACTAACACGCACTTCAGCGCCCACAGCGTCCCCGGCGGGAATCGAACCCAGGACCTTCTTGCTGTGAGATGGCCGCACTACCTGCTGCGCCACCGTGCCCCCTTTTGTGTGTTTTTTCTATTAATTTGGTCATTAAGGTCCACAGAATGAGAGGCCTGCTCTTCCGGAAACATTGCGAAAAAAAGTTATGGCCATTTTTGTATACTGAAGCCTGTATTTTTTGACTGGGTGACGCGGGTTTATTTTCTTTAAGTGCTCAATAAGTTGGTTAGGCTGTCAATAAATGATTCCCAGATACACAGAACACATATGTGAACAACACCAAGTCAAGAAATACACTCACAAAGCCTTTTCTAATGATTTTTAGTCATTTTTTGTACAAAAAATACAACCGTTTTTTGCATTTTTCCCAATACTTTCATCTTCACTTCAATAGTAATCAACTTTGCCATGGGTTATGACATCAGCTAATGTCTCATTATTTTCATCAATCTTAATAGTCATTCCACAAAAAATATTATTAAAATCAAGCCTAAATCAAAGGAACTGTGTTGACTTTATTACCCTTATGCTCAAAATTCTAAGAGCAAAAGAAAAAATTAAAATAAAACAAAAAACTAAAGGCAATAGACATTTTAAGCTGTTACTGGAATCTAGCAGTCTCCTTTCTCTGCACAGACAATGATTGCACATGTGTTAATAATAATAATAATCACACCTGTACAGCATCTAAGTTAATCAGGGAGTTTTGTCACTATATCAAGAGAGGTTTGCTGGACTCATTTTCTCCACTGCATTTGAACACATGGAAACAGTGGATATTTTGGATGGATATAGCACATCCCAGGTAAACCTTTTATTCTTATTGTGTAATTGTTTCTTAACTTTCATAGCAGTAGCTTGAATTCTATGAAAGGGCTTGGCAACTATGTTGCATTACCTAGCTTGTTTGGTATGTGTATGTTAGCTATCTTTGTTGACATGTTTACTAGCTACAGTGTTTTATAACTGATACATTTAAAATGTTTCAAGTTTAATTTATTTTATGTGTGATTTCTATGATTTGTATGTACTCTATGGACCCCCCGATTGTCTGAAATAAAGTTTGAATTGAATTTCACCGGCACCCCACGCCTGAGGTTTTCAGCTCAACATGTAGAGAGACGCTGTCCATGGTTCTATTCTGTACATGGACATGGTGATGATTCTGAAGCGATTCATCCATGCTGAGCGTGCAGGCCTGTGGGAGGAACACCTGGCTGAAGTAGAAAGGATGCTACCATACCTTGTAGCTGCTGGCCACTACAAGTATGTATCTTGCTTGCCTCACTATTTGGAAGCCATGAGAAGCCTACCTACACTGGCTCCGGAGGTCCATAGAGAATTCAAGAATGGGAACTTTACTGTGCATCAAACTGAAGGTCGTTTCAATGGTGTCTGGACAGACATGGCACTTGAGAAAACATACAACCGTGATGCCAAAACAAAACTCTTCACGGGCATCAGTCAGCAGCCAGCAGCCATGGAGAAATACTTGCGAGCTCTTCCATGTCTGACAGCGGTATCAGAGCAGACAAAAGCTATGGTACACCTGGACACCAAACACCATGAAGACTCCAAAAGCCAAGGACAAAAGGACAAAGAAAGTGTTCTGAAAATAACAGATGTAGTCAAAAACCAGATGATCAATCCCTTCATGTGTGAAGAACAGGAGCTGCTTAACATTTCAACAGGCCACAAATCTGCATCTGCAGACTTGGTGTACGCCCGTGAAAAAGGATTGGAGGCACTGGCTGCAGCAAGAAAAACAGACAGTGAGAAAATAGCCCCAATGAAACTGCAGCAAAGACAAAAAAGACAATGTCCATGGCTCTCAAAGCCAAGAAGGTCTACCAGGAAGAGAGTGCTGTTGTCCGAAACCTGTACTTTGTGCAGGACTTGGATGAAGACAAGAAGGTAGAAGTCTTTGGTCATGAGTGGACAAGTTGCCCAGCCTCCCTGTTTGAGCCAGATCCATCCCTTGACCAAGGTTATACCATGCGTAAAGGGAATAAGGCAGACTACTTGGCTGCGATCAAGACATCCCTTGGCAGCTCATGGTGTGAAGTGGACAGATTGCCCACATTCGACAAGCCTGTTGTAATGGTAGTTGATGCCATGGCATTCATCCAGCGTCACCAACATCTTGGTAGCAGCACCTTCCATGAACTGCAAGCAAAGTATCTGAAGCATCTCCTTAGTGGTATCACCGACAACTGTGACTGCATCCACTTTGTTAGTGATCGATATGATGTCTCTCCAGCTGAAAGTCTGAAAGGAGAGGAACGAGAGAAGAGAATGAAGACTTGCCCCAGCAAGATGAAGGAGTACAAGCCACATGATACACTTGCCTTACCGGAATGGAAAGGATTTGTTCAAAATCCACTGAATAAAGCGAACCTGCTGAACTATATGGGAGAAACATGGGCTGCTCAGCACAAATTACTTCCTCCTGGATGTACACTTATTCTCGGTGGACTTTTTCTGTGATCCTGGTCGCACTGTTATGTTAGCAGCAGATTGTCAGGTTGAGCTTCCAGAACTGTCCTGTGAGAAGCACGAGGAGGCAGATACCAGGATGTTTGCCCATATTGCATACTCAGCACAACATCTGCACCACAAACGGGCTGTGGTTGTGGCTACTGACACAGATGTAATCATGATGTGCATATATTACAGTACATCAAACACATGGATGGCCTACAGGAGCTTTGGGTAAAGAAGATGGATACCTACCTACCTGCTCATGCAATTGTGGATGCCCTGGCAGTGAAGTACAGTGTTGAAGCTTCAGATCTTTCATCCATACTCCTCAGCACCTATATACTAACCGGATGTGACACAGTGAGTTACTTTTACAGAAGAGGGAAAAGGCGTGCCTACAAAGCCACTGTTGATCAACTGAAGGATCTTCTGCCTCTGGGCCAATACGGTGACTCTGGGGAAAGTCTGAATGTTACCGAAGATGTTGTGACAGCAGCCAGACGATACATGGCTTCACTGTATGACAGGAGTGACTTCAGTGGTAACTTGGATGCACTGCGGGTCCATCATTTTGGCAACGTCAAAGGAGACATGCGTTGCCTTCCACCTACTGAAGATGCCTTCCAATTACACCTTCTCAGAGCTCTGCATCAGTTGGTTATATGTAAGAGGGCACACATGTCTCAGCCAAATTACCCTGTGGCAACAAACTTTGGCAGAGAGCTTGTCAGTGGTAAGCTAGTGGCAAAAATGATGCTGAAGGATGCAAAACCTGCACATTGCAAGCGCAGCAAATACTGCCACTGTAAGAAAAGCAAGTCTGCCCGAGGATGCTCCTGTGCAAGAGCCGGTGTCAAGTGTGTTATTGCGTGTCTCTGCACTGGGGACCCGAACAAATGTTCACAAGTTGAACTCACGCTCGAAGACAGTAAGAGTGAGTGAGTTAATCCGTTGTTTTTATTTTCCTGATCATTTTAATTTTTGTGATATTAGACGTATCTTTATTTTATTCAGCCAATGTTTTTCCTTTTTTACTAATACATAACAAATCTACTGTGCACAACTGTTTATTTTCCTATAAAAATATATATATGTTTTGAATTAGTTTTTTTGGGGGGGTACAGTTTTTTTCAACAACAAAAAAAGTCTCTGGGAATTTTGAGCATAAGGGTAATAAAGTCACCACAGTTTCTTTAATATAGGCTTGATTTTAATAATATTTTTTGTGGAATGACTATTAAGATTGTTGACAATAATGAGACATTGGCTGATGTCATAACCCATGGCAAAGTTGATTACTATTGAAGTAAAGAGGAAAGTATTGGGAAAAATGCAAAAAACGGTTGTATTTTTTGTACAAAAAATTACTAAAAATCATTTGAAAAGGCTTTGTGAGTGTATTTCTTGACTTGGTGTTGTTCATATATGTGTTCTGTGTATCTGGGAATCATTTTTTGACAGCCTAACCAACCTATTGAGCACTTAAAGAAAATAAACCTAGTTCGCGTCACACAGTCAAAAAATACAGGCTTCAGTATACAAAAATGGCCATAACTTTTTTTCGCAATGTTTCCGGCAGAGCAGGCCTCTCATTCTGTGGACCTTAATGGCCAAATTAATAGAAAAAACACACAAAAAAAGTATAGCATGACATCACAGGTCCTCTCAAATTTTCAGTGACTGGATCTCCGACTATAGTCAATCAATCATATTAGAACTACATTTATTACTTGATATTAATTCTCCTGGCGTGGTACAACCCCCGTTCTTCATGGATGTAAAATCTAATTATTGAGACCGAAACAGTTCTTGAACCAGATTGTAACATGTTTATTTCTGTTCCAAAGTTGGACGTTTGAACCTGGAGGTCAGATGGAAGTCAGATGGAGGTCATATGAAGGTCAGATGGAGGTCAGATGGAGGTCAGATGGAGGTCATATGAAGGTCATATGGAGGTCAGATGGAGGTCAGATGAAGGTCAGATGGAGGTCAGATGGCGGTTAGATGGAGGTCATATGAAGGTCAGATGGAGGTCAGATGAAGGTCAGATGGAGGTCAGATGGAGGTCAGATGGAGGTCAGATGGAGGTTAGATGGAGGTCATATGAAGGTCAGATGGAGGTCAGATGGAGGTCATATGAAGGTCATATGGAGGTCAGATGAAGGTCAGATGGAGGTCAGATGGAGGTTAGATGGAGGTCATATGAAGGTCAGATGGAGGTCAGATGGAGGTCAGATGGAGGTCAGATGAAGGTCAGATGGAGGTCAGATGGAGGTCAGATGGAGGTCAGATGGAGGTAATATGAAGGTCAGATGGAGGTCAGATGGAGGTCAGATGGAGGTCATATGAAGGTCAGATGGAGGTCAGATGGAGGTTAGATGGAGGTCATATGAAGGTCAGATGAAGGTCAGATGGAGGTCAGATGGAGGTCAGATGAAGGTCAGATGGAGGTCAGATGGAGGTCAGATGGAGGTCAGATGGAGGTCAGATGGAGGTCAGATGAAGGTCAGATGGAGGTCAGATGGAGGTCAGATGGAGGTCATATGAAGGTCAGATGGAGGTCAGATGAAGGTCAGATGGAGGTCATATGAAGGTCAGATGGAGGTCAGATGGAGGTCAGATGGAGGTCAGATGAAGGTCAGATGGAGGTCAGATGAAGGTCAGATGGAGGTCAGATGGAGGTCAGATGGAGGTCAGATGGAGGTCATATGAAGGTCAGATGGAGGTCAGATGAAGGTCAGATGAAGGTCAGTGAAGTAGACTCTCTTCAGCAGCCTCTAGCGTAGTGTATTGTGTTGGGAGATCATTTTGTTGATGTTGTTGATCACGTCAAAGATAAAACATAACTGACCAACATATTTATGATTATTGTACACACTTATTGATCACCGATAATACTATTACTGTACAGACGATTGATCACCTATAATATAATTACTGAATCTGAATAAATAGCCATAATGACT
The DNA here is from genome assembly GCF_033807715.1 of Cololabis saira. NCBI lineage: Eukaryota > Metazoa > Chordata > Actinopteri > Beloniformes > Belonidae > Cololabis > Cololabis saira. The sequence continues at coordinate 40,563,190 of NC_084587.1, forward strand.
GAGAAACTTTAAAACTTTACAAACAATAGTAATAAAAGTTCAGCATTTAATTGTTGGAGTACATATGTTAGATACAAATATTTACTTTGATAATGCCACTATTATGAACAAATATTAAACATTTTGATTTAATTAAATACAAATGAATAAAATTAAAAATGTACATAGTAAAATGTATGAAAAGGGTGCAGTTTCCTCACCGGGTCAGGATCAGATCCTTCCTCAGGTGCAGAGTTCACGGATCTCCTGCACATGAGTGAGGGAAGGATGGAGCAGGAGAGGAACACAGATCAGTCCGGTGACCTGGTGAAGCTCTCCATGTCCCAGTGGTCTACGCTCCACCTCCACCTGCATGGAAATGAGCTTCCTGTGCATGATGGTACAGGTGTGAGAATAGGGACCGTCGATGTTCACTTTTTTCATGATTCTGTCTGATCAAACGTACAATCAACCAATCAAATTCCCAGCCAGTTCTGGGTTTCCATGGTAACCCCCTCACCTGGTGGTGGCGGTACAGGCGCGCAGGCTACACACGAAGAAGAAGAGACCTGGGTAAAGGCTGATTTATGGTTCCGCGTTACACCAACGCAGAATCTACGCCGTAGGGTACGCGTAACCTACGGCGTAGGCTCTGCGTTGATGTAACGCGGAACCATAAATCAGGCTTAACGTTACTCCCAGAACCGGTCCATAGATCCGATTCTGTGCTGGTTCTGTACTGGTTCTTTGCTGGTTCTGTGCTGGTTCTGGTTCTGTGCTTCTGTGGTCAGTATTCTGGTCCAACCCCGGACTTACGGAGCTGCTGTCTCCGTCAGGCCGAGTGTGCTGGAAACATCGGCCCAAACGTTTCCTCTTTGCAGGTAACGTTCAACGCTCAAATCCCCGCTCGTTTCTTTGAACATCACAGTGGATGGATCTGGAGTTACTGAGAGTTGCAGCCGCAGCAGGAGAGACGGGTCTAGGACATTTCTGGAGAAACTCTTATATAGTCCTGCAGCTCCTGCAGAACACTCCATACCACACTCTGAAAGCTGCAACATTCAATAATAACCTTATTCATGTGTTGATGAATCATACAAAAAAAATTAGGAAATTACGAGAATAAAGTCATAATATTGAGAATAAAGTCGTAAAATTACAAGAATAAAGTCATAATGTTGCAAGAATAAAGTCGTAATATTACGAGAATAAAGTCGTAATTTATGAGAATAAAGTCATAATATTGAGAATAAAGTCGTAAAATTACGAGAATAAAGTCATAATGTTGCGAGAATAAAGTGGTAATTTATGAGAACTCTAACAGGAAGAGCACATACGTCTTTTGTGGAAGAGGAGCGGTCTGGTATAGTATAGTATACTATAGTATAGTATAGTATACTATAGTATAGTAGTATACTATAGTATAGTAGTGGTCGACTGCAAGGCTAGTGGTGTTTACATCTGCTGCCATTCAGGTTTTGTTGTTTCTCAGGAAACAATGAGGATGATTATAAAGATTTTCCTCTTCCACAAAAGACGCAATTTCTTCCAAGTCTGTGGTTCCTTCTTCGAAATAGACGCAGTCGTTTGCACAATCGTTTTAAAGTCTTTATACTGATAATAATTCGATGCTGATGTGCCAAAAGATTAAGTATTTCCTTATTTGTGAAACCGATACCAAAATATAACTTTACAAGATGCTAAATATTCCTCATTTTTCCTCATGGTGATAGTGATGATAATGATGTTGATGATGATGTTGATGATGATGTTGATGATGATGATAATGATCTCAATGTCAATGATGATGGTGATGCTGATAATGATGATGTCAATGATGGTGATGATGATGTCAATGATGATGATGATGATGGTGATGGTGATGATGATGATGTCAATGATGATGATGATGATAATGGTGATGATGATGATGTCAATGGTGATGATGATGATGGTGATGTGTATGATGATGATGATGATGATAATGATGTCAATGATGATGGTGTGTCCAGTCATGACGGTGCAGCTGTGGTGCCTGTCATTCCGGCAGCCCTACGCTGGTCTGGTTCTGGACGGTGTGAAGACGGTGGAGAGCCGCTGGCGGCCCCTGCTGGCCCCTCTGGAGAACCACACCCTGGCGGTCCACATCGCTTGGCGGGACTGGGAGGGGGACGAGTGGAGGACGGTGCTGAGCGGCGTCCTGGGGCTGGACGGAGCTCAGATCCAGGAGTTGGTGGACTCGGGGGAGCGGTTTGGACGCGGCGTGGTGGCAGGTGAGAGACTGGACTGGGTTTGGAGTTTGAGGCGTGGGGAAGACGTCACCTGTCTGTCCTTTCTTGCAGGTGTGGTGGACGTGGGCGGGACCTGGCACTGCCCTGCCTCCCTGGAGGGGCAGGAGCTCCACGAGCTGCAGAGGTCGGCTGTTCTAACGGGTCTGAAGGACAAACACCTGACTCAGCTGTCCAACCCACGCTGGTTGAGCGCGCCGCTGAGCTGCCGGGGGAGTCGGGACCTGTGGACCGTGGACATCCCTGCTGAGCTGTTACCGTGACAACACATGGTCTCTCCACTCTAATGTGGGTGGGTTAGAAAAACTAAATCATTTACCTTCTGGGAGTCCAGCAGAGCCCCGTGACCCTGCACAGGACAAACCGGGGATAGGAGTTGATGGATCTGACCTACGTTTATCTGGGACATCAGGACCACGGAGAGGCCTCCACAGGAGACAGGACTCTGGCAGGTCACGTGACCGTCTCCGGGACATTGGGGTCTTTCAGGGACCCAGAATCAGCCAACATTCTTCATGAAACTACCAACAGGTCTCGGTGTGAACGGGACCCGGTTTCAGTCTTGTGAATAAAATATGGTTTTATAAGACTTAAAATTCATGGTGTTTATTTTCATGACACTCGTGTCCTGCCGTCTCGGTCGTAGAGCCTTGGAGCCCGTGGAGGGTACAAGCTCGTCAGACCCTTCATCACGATGCTGGTCTTCTAGCAGAACAGGATGTTTGTAGATCTAAAGCTGCAATTCCAGCTGCGCTAGAAACTCGCTGACCCGGACGCATCTGAAACACTTGAGCGTACCGCCATAAAACACATCAGGTGACAGAACAAACTATAAAGTAACTGGCTTTTATCCACCAACACGTGTCCCTCTGGATCTAAATAGTTGTTTAAATAAACCTTCACATTTGAATTTGTCTAATTTTCACCCGAACAAGAAAGAAAACCATGTCTGACTTAATTTCCCCCTAGAAACACCTTGAAGTGAATTAGTGATGGTCGAGGGGACACGGACGTCCATCACTGAGAGGAAGAACACAGCTGATGATCAGATGAAGAATAAATCACATGACACCAGTTATAAGTTACAAGGTTGAACTATCAGATGACAGAAACAATCAACTGTGGACGCGTCTGTCCAACTAGACACTTTTATGGAAGTCTGCTCATTTTCAATACTTTGTCAACCTCTGTACTGTTGTAAATGTTAGCAGCACGTTTGATGTCCTAAGGTACGATAGTTATTAGCCTATTTGCGTGCTAAAAAATGTGATTTAATTTAATGTACATGAAGCACATTACTATAAATATAGCGGGCGTCTATCCCCATCTTCTGCCCCCCACGCCTGACTAACGCTGAACATAAACCCGTACAAACAACTACGACACCCATAATGCAATGTTGTCAAAAACCACAGCAAGTTTTACAGCTTAAACTGAAGTCTCCAGCTCTCGCGCCACAGTTTTTGTTTTTCATTTGTTTTTGCAGATTCCTTGTTAGGATGAACTAGTTTTCATGGATATTTATCAGTCAAGTTGATCTACTTGAGGGAGGAGTGTCGTGTTCCATTTCACGTTGGTTGTGACGTTCACATGACACGTGCCTGGATTCGTACACAGTTTTGATCATCCGAATTGTATTTGGTGTGATTTCTGCGCCAGGATTCACGATGGAATCCCTGCTCTCAGGACACGAGGCCCCCGGGGACCACGTTGGATGTTTGACTGGAGCTGGCAGGTCATGTGACCCGAGGAAACAGCCAAGGAGAGCAGCACCTGCGTGTGGAACAACCTTTATTTACCCAAACCAGAAAAAAACAAACATAAATACATCCCCCCTAACAAACGGGGACTGAGCACGCCCACTTGGGGGCATCCTGTTGCCGTGGCAACAGAAGACTCCTTCAGTAACAACCTAACAGTGAACAGAACTGCAGCTCTGGCAGACGGAGGGACGGCCCCCGGCACCAGAAACAGAGTTCAACTTAAAGAAAAGTGGAGAAGTTCTAGGAACCTGCTCCCCGGTTCCTCCCTGGTTCCTCCGCGTCACATGGAGGGGGGCAGGGAGGGGGGGATGTAGTGGGTGGCCGTGTGCTGAGAGGGCGGGGCAGTGATGTAGCCGACCACGTGGGTGGGGTTGGGGGCAGGACAGTAGACCCGTTGGGTGTGGCCTGCAGAGAGCGTCCCCCAGTGGGTGGAGGGGGGCAGGCAGGTGTGGAAGGAGGAGTGGTGGGGCAGGTGGGCGGGGTGAGAGAGAGGGGCCGTGGTCATGTAGGCTGCAGGGGGCGGGGCTTCATACGGGAGGTGCAGCAGCGGGGGGGGGAGACCAGTCTGATCCGTGTAGAGGACAGCCGATGAAGGGGCGGGGCCTGGAGGGGCGGGGCTGACGGAGGAGGTGGGGCCTTCCAATGAGGGTGGTGCTCCTGGGAAGTGGGAGGAGACAAGAAATAAGCATTTAACCACATGTCGGTCAGGTGACGTGAACATCCATGTAGATCAGTGTTTTTCAATCCTGGTCCTCGTGGGCCCCTGTCCTGCATGTTTTAGATGCTCCCCTGCTTCAGCACACCGTGATAAAAGTACCTGTGTCATCAACAGAGCTGTGCAGACCTTGGTGACAAGCTAATGAGGACCTTTAATTAGAATCAGGTGTGTTGGTGCAGGGAAACATCTAAAACATGCAGGACAGGGGCCCACGAGGACCAGGATTGAGAAGCACTGATGTAGATGGTTGTACGCTGAGGCTTCCTTTCCCCCTGATTCCTACCAGAAACCAGAGCTGATTCCATCCTGGTCACCATCACGTCTGACCACCTCCTCCTGCCCCCTGGTGGCAGCACCAGCAGTCCACCACAACCTTTTCTAACCTGTCCACCACGCACGTCTCCCTGGTCGTTACCGCCGCCCTGCATCCTCCGTCTGCTCGCTGCTGCAGAAACCTTCAGCTGTACACTGAGCCCTCGCCTGGATTGTCCCCCCTCCCCCCAGACCTGCAGCCCCACCCAGCCTCGCCGTAGCTGACCAACTCAGAGCGGCAGAAAGTTGAGCGGTAAATCTTTAATCCTGCTGATAGACATTCAGTGTCTCCACCGCTATCAAAGCAGAACTGACTGGACAATGACGAGATCAGTGGCTCCACAGAAACAGTCTTCAACCCGCCGCTGAACCTTCACCTCCACCCGTCTCAGCCTTGAGCTGCAGTCGGGATCTGTTATGGCGCTTTTATACTAGTACCTACTCAGCGCGACTCAACACGCCCCGGTTTTGCACTTTTACACTAGGGGTGGAGGCGGGTGGAGGCAAGCCGAGTTGATATGCTTCCTGACATTTCAGTCAGGAAGCGGGAATCAGCACAAGAGCGGCTCGCGGCTTCTTCATTTTATTCGACCAGCAATGGCAGCGCAAAAGTCTGTTTGGTGATGCAACTCTGAGGTGCAGATGTTCATAAACCTGGTGGCTGAGGAGAGAATTAAAAAAAAAGGGATCTAGACGGGCGATAAGGAACAACAAGATCCACCAGGAGCTCTGTCACTTCATAGCTGCTCGCGGCTCCCAGCTGACTTTTCAGCAGCGGAGAGACAAACAAAAAAAAAAAAGCGTCACCACTTGAAGCTTCTTTCACACTCTTTTAACTTGATATCGAACACAAGTCACAGACCCAACAGCAAATTTATCATCTCCTCCAGGTTCTACATCTTTAGTTTCTTCTTCGTTTAGATCACACAATCTAATACGTCACAGCAGCTTCGCTCCAACCTCCTACTTCTGATCTAGGTGTCTAAAAAGAAACAAGGGCAAGGCGAGTGGAGGCGAGACGAGTCGCGCTGAGTAGGTACTAGTTTAAAAGCGCCATTAGACACCATGGGTGACCCGCCTGGTCCCCACCCAGCACCCTCACTCCTGAACCACGTTCTGCTCCGCCTCTCCTCCAGTCAGCAGTGCAGTACTCTGGTACCAGTCCTACCTGGGTGGACACGTGTCCTTCAGACCTGCTCCGAGCAGTGCCTACCAGTATTCAGTGTTACTGTAACTAACGTTAATTAGAGCCAAGCCTGGAACCATCTTCTCCTGGTCATCCATGGAGAAGATGGTTCTGCCAGATGAACCTTGTCACCTGCCCACTGAGGGGAAGCAGGCCCACACCTGGGCGAGCAGGGATGACAAGTCAGATACACTTAAGACCTCGTGGTCGTAGGATCAACGGGCGTCAGGCAGATCTCAGATAAGCCGTCCTCGCCAAGGCGACAGGAGGTGGACAACAAAGACACGCTAGGACAGACATCAGGGACTCCTGAGGATGGATGACCAACATCAAGTCCAACAGAGCAGATGCATGTTGGCAACAAGCAAAAAGCAGTACAACAATAAAAACGGATCCAAATACGCCAGACCACCGAAACAGCCGGCCTTCCACAGCGACACCATCCCGTATCGCCGTGGAAGGCCGGCTGGAAGTTAGCAGCCCTTTTCTGCATTCGCTGATGCCCTCCGTCTGCCCCCCCCCTCTTCTCTACCACCTAGTGACATCATCCAGGAGTGTCCACCGTTACCATACCAACCAGATAAATCATCTTTACTGACCGCTGCCGTGTCCCTCCATCTGTCCGTCTGCTGCCCTGGAGGATTCTGGGTAGGAGGAGGGCTGGTGGGCGCCTCGGCCGGTCTCAGGGAACGCCGTGGGGGCAGCTGAACACGTGACCATGCGTTGGGGTCAGATGGTTGTCAGGTTTTCACTCTTAACCGGCGACTCAGCAGGTCAACTCACCGTGCAGGGGGGGCTCCTGGCTCAGGTAGGAGGGGTAGTGCTGGTAGGGGTAAGAGGCCTCCGCTGAGGTGGGCGGGTACACCTGCTGCTGCTGCCAGCAGCTCTGCTGGTACCACTGTGGGGGCAGGGGGGGGTTGGTCACGTTAACCTGACAGTAGGGCTGAACGATTAATTGCATTTGCGATAATATCGCGATGTGATAAAACAAGATTTTCTAACCGCAAAGGCTGCGATTTGACCAGTCACATGATCTGGTCACGTGATCTGGTCACGTTGCCAGCAGGGAAAAAAAGTCAACAGTCCCGCGTGTCCGCCTGTAACCTACTGTATCTACCACGGCCTCAGTGTTAGGGCTCGGCCAGGCAGGGCTTTATAAAGATATGGGCTTTATAAATGTATTAAATATATGAACGCGGAGTTGGCGTGGCGAGGAGCTGCGCGCAGCGCCGAGCTCGAGCCGGGCGGACAGTCGCGCTGTGAAGCCTGATTTATGGTTCCGCGTTAAATCGACGCAGAGCTTACGCCGTAGGTTACGCGGCGACGCGCGCCGTACGATGCGCGTACCGCGTACTTTACGGCGTAGGCTCTGCGTTGGTGTAACGCTGAACCATAAATCAGCCTTAAACCACCTGCAGCCCGTCAGCTCATCAGGAGAAGTTAGAGCGGCTGCGAGTTGTTCATTGCTGGTTCGTTTTGTTAACTCTGTGAGCTTTATTGGTTTGTTTGTTTGCTGGTGTTTTTTTTTTTTCTCTGTGATTTTTGAGTTATTTATGAAGAAGTTATGAGTTCCCTCTGAGCAGTACTCGAGTTGAGGGGGGATGAATTAAAAAACGGTCAAAATCATCCCCCCCTGAAATAAAAACGGTCAAAATGAGATTTTTTTTTACTAAAAGACATTTTAACTAGAAATAAGACAAATATTCTTGTTAAGATTTTGAGTTTTTGCAGTGATCCATGTTACTTATCCTGTGAAGGACAGAATCATATTGATAAGTTCAGAAAAGTGTTTTTTATTGTTGTGTTTTGATGTATTTGATGTAAGCCCAGTGGATATTTAAAGCTTACAGAAGGCTGCATTTAACTGCTGCTATGTCATTCCTGCAGTATTTCTGCAGGTCAGTGCTATTATTTGTTATATATTTTATTATTTGTAATCAGCACAAATTATCTGTCCCCATATGATAAAATCCACCATCCCCCCGATTTCTTTTTTTACAACTCGAGTACTGCCTGTGTGGAAGGTTTTTTGTTCCCTGTGAGAGTTTTTCTGTGTTTTTCTATTAAACTACGCCTCGTTTTGGCTAAAGTTTAACCCGGTTTGGGCTCAGAGAGAACGACCCATGTGTAGACGTGTTAAAGAGGTAAAGGCACAAATTTGTTTTCTTTATTGTTGTAATGTGTGCTTTAAATAAATCTGGCATTGTTTATTATAAAACAGACTGATTTATTGCTTGTGTAGTTGAAAAATACATGAGAACAGGACCTTGAAAAAAATAGTCGCATATTAAATCGCAATCGCAATATTGAGGGAAAAAAAAAAAAGAAATCGCAATTAGATTTTCAAAAATCGTTCCTGACAGGACGACTCAGCAAACCTGAAGACTCGTACCTGAACGCCCAGGTTGAAGTAGTACTGCAGTACTCTGCAGTCCCGTGGTAAATCACTGCCGTTTGGATCGTAGGAGTAAGGGGGCGGAGCCACGACGGCGCACAGAGGTTCCCCCAGCTCATTAACCAACCAGGGAGCAGTGGCTGGGATTGCCATGGTAACTAAGAAGAAAACATCCAATCAGCATAGAACAGTCACATGACGGCAGCTCAGCGGCGCTCGTACCGCTGGTCAATCCAGCCGCCCCCCAACCCTTGCATCCGGCCACACACGTGTGTGTGTACCTGAGCGTGTGTGTGTGTACGTGTACCCGAGCGTGTGTGTGTGTGTACACCTGAGCGCGTCTGCGTGTTTGGTTGCAGGTGAGCAGTCGCAGGAACTCGTGAGGAGGGGGAGGAGGGTGGTGAGGATGAAGAGGAGGGTGAAGAGCAGATGGCTGCCAGCGGCTTCACCACCTGAAACACACACACACACACACACACAGCGTTTCAGTGGAGCCTCAAACACTTTTGCATCACAAACATCTGAGCAGATACACGTCAGGAGAGAGAAACAACTGGTCCAGATCAGTTTGTGGTTGATCGTCATCCAACTGATCAGCTGTATTGATTATTCGATTGATTGTAGTTCCCGGTAGACATCAGGAACTCTCCCAGCAGAAGCAGGTACCGGCTTAATGTTTAACAGGAAACGGTCAACAAATGTCAAATGATCGGGACCATCCAAGACCTTCAAAGATTTAGACCCACCCATGTGCAGACCTCCTCCTGCTGGTCTTCCAGGAGGACATCAAGGTGTTCCCAGACCAGCGTTAATAGATGGACTAACCAGAGAATCAGTCCAGGACACATTCAGACACCTCAGACCCAGAAACCAGCATCAGGAAGAGAACCAGCCAGGTCTGAGGCCGGTGGGAGGTCGCCTGGCTCTCAGTCAGGAACGACTGGACCGTCTCCTGCAGGTCTGGGTGGAGGTTCTGCCTCAAGTGGAGGAGTTTATAAGTCTCCTGGTCTTGTTCATGAATGAGGGAGGAATGGAGCAGGACATCTACAGGTGGATCTGGACTAGTCTGTTGTGGGACAGATGAGCCTGCTCACCTATAGGAGGAAACAAGCGGCTGAGATCAGGTTCTTCTGCAGGTCTGGACTCCCCCTAGGGGACGGGAGGACACTCATTCATTGCTCGTCCACATCCAGAGGAACCAGCTGAGGTGGTTCTCCCCTGGAGTCGTTTCAGACCCGTCAGACTGGGAGGGGTCTCCGAGGCAGACCCAGGACACTGATGAGATGTGGGTGTTCATTTCCTTCAGGAGCAGAAAGGTCACGTCTGCTCCTGAGGTGGAAACATGTTCTCGTGATGATCCCTGCGTGACGTTCATGCCAGCTCTGAACCAAAGACTGGATTTAGTGTTGGAGGTCCTGCAGGGACCCCGGTTCAGGTACCGAGGTGCAACAGCATTTCCCCTTATACACGAGAGGCGGGGCTTCATGAATGATCACATTTTCCAGAGTGGGTTGTTAAAAGACATGGAGGGGGGGGGGGGGGGGGCAAGAAGGATGAAGCCATTGCTGCAAGTGTGTTTAGGTGTGTACCTGCTGCGTGTAGCTGAAGTTCATGTCTTGACTGCCCAAAGACTCTGTCACGCCTCCTTCCTGCTCATCCTTTCACAATAAAACACTTTCATCAAGGTCACAGTGATGACATCATTTTTGTACACTGATCAATTAGAATGACGTCATGACAAGGGCAGAGTTGTGAGGGAGATTGTTACCTGAGGGGGGGTGGGGTCTGCAGTGGGATAAACACCTGGCGCCTGGTAGCTCTGATCTGAGAGAAATACTGAGTCACTTCCTGTTTGAGGCAGTAAAGCTGGTTTCTATGACGACGTGGCTGTTACTCACCCTGAGTGCTGTACATGAACTCCTCTGCGTAGTCAGCTGACAAACAGGTCACATGACATGTTAATACAAGCTTTTTTTATGCTTTTAATGTGAAACTTCTACAGCAAGTTTAGTCTCAGAGACTGAAGCTGTTTCTCAACTCTAAGACTACGTTCACACTGCAGGCCTTAATGCTCAATTCCGATTTTTTTGTGTGGCTGTTCACATTATCTTTTAAAATGTGTCCTATATCCGACTCGAGTGTGAACGCATCGCGGCCCTGAACTGACCCGCATGCGCAGAGGCGTGTGATGATGACAATGATGGGTTTGCATCCAACAGGTGCCTATGAACTGCCAATTATCCATCAAGCTCCACAATTATCATGTTAACATTAAATCAGAAGATTTGTCAAGGACGTTTCTCTTGCATCTCTATCATTATGCGGGCATGAATTCTCAGAGTTTTGCGGGAGCGGGCGGGAGCGGATGAAAACACTGAGGGCGCGGGCGGGAGTGTAACACACGTTGCGGGTGCGGGTGGTAATGGTCAGAAATGCAGCGGGAGCGGGATGAAGAAAACAGTCCCGCTATAGCAGGGCTCTAGCTCCGCTCCCCGGAGTGTCAGCTCTGCTCTCCGGCATTCAGCTGGGTTTATCACCTAACACACGGTCCAGCTCGCTGTAAAACGGGCAGGTTATGCTTCGCTGATTTGAATCCTTAGCTTCTTTATTTAGTAATATGCTTAAATTCAGCGGGTTGTCTCGTCTGATCTGAGGTCGTATAAAGAGGTGAGCGGTGGGGAGGGGAGGGGAGGAGGAGAGGAGGAGGCGGCCCGGAGGGACCCCCGCCGTCTCCCGTGTCTCCCCCGCGGCTCAGGTCTCTGCGTGTGACGTCAAAGTCGCATTCATTCCGACCTGCCTGTTCACACTGAGGTCGCATTGCAAAACATCAGACCTGTATCCGATTTAGAACCACATATGGAAGCGACCTGAATCTGATTTGAAAAGATCAGATTCCATGTGACTTGTGCTGTTCACACTGTCATAAACAAATCGGATCCGAGTCACATATGAGCAAAAAATCGGATTTGGGTCACTTGGGAACTGCAGTGTGAACGTAGCCTGCTGTCGGAGCAGCAGCGATGACGTCACAGCTCTGCTAGCAGGCTATCCATAAACATCTACATTTTAAATTGAACATAAACTGAACATAGTACGACTCAGTTACCCAGAGTCCTCTCTGTAATGACGGCGACTGTGAACCGCCCACTACTGCAGGAACCTGAGACAAGCACTGACGTCTGTGACGTCGCAGCACACTGAAACACCACCAGAACAAAGTGCCTGATGGGGACTTTGATAGGGTTAGCATGCGGCTAATGCAGCTGGGACCTAAACCAGGAGCTCCAGCTCAACCTGAATTCAGAACCAGGACGGTGTCAAATAAAAAAGGAACAGGGCACTTCGGTCAGGACCACGTCACCACAAACGACCACATCGCTGGAAACAAGCCCAGTCGCTAATAAAGCACAAACCAAGCAGCGGCTGCATGGTTCAGATGACAGACGAGTTGATGGAGAACATGACGGAGGACGGTTTGTTACCATTTCAGATTTGCCCTACATACAAAGCGGGGATGACTGCTGCTTCGCCACACCAACCACGCCCCCTATACATTTCTGACCAGTCACAACGGTTGTTGGACACCACTGATCAGCTGCATTGAGAAAAGCCATGAGAAGTTCCACCAGGCACTGAGAACCAAATGACGTAGTTGTCGCAGCCTGGAGAACGAGAACAAACGTCTGTTGTGGAGACTCCGCCCCACACCAGACCCGTCTTCAGCATCACGTTTCCATGAAACGCAGCTTTGGTCTGGGGATCAATGGTGGATGTTTGGTTGTCATAGCAACCTCTAATGGACAACAGGCAAATCACAGGAAAGGATGAACTTAATGATCTTTTCCTAATTGATGAATGGCTGTAATAACCCACCAGCGACTCGTCTGCCTTCAGACTTCAACTCTTCAAGCTCAGATAAACATCAGCTCCCACGACTCCTACAGACTCACCCTGGTCCTCCACGGTGCTCACGTCCTCCTGGTCCTCCTCCGAGGAGCAGACCGGGGAGTTTCCTGGAGGACGTGTAGGGGGGAGGGGCCCCGAAGCCCTCTGGACTCTATAGGAAGAGCCCGAGGGCCCTGATGGGGTTCCTATGGTTGGGGGCGGAGCCCCAGCTGTGCCCTGAGGATGAGACGCCCCTTCAGTGTTGGTAGCAGGTACACTTACCCGTCCTTTTTGTAACTGCCTCTAAAGAAGTTCCTGATACTGGAACCAGAGTTGGTTCACACTGATCTACCGGCAGCGGAGGGAAGATGGCTTCGTTGGCATCATCCAGCTGGTAGTACGTGATGGCTCCGTCCAGGTCCGCCTGTTCCTCCACCACCTCCCCCGGGAACCCGAACTGACACTCCTTGTTGAGAGCTGCCGTCAGGTGGCGCCGACTGCGACTGAAAACATGGGGAGGTTCTCGGTGAGTTCCCCCAGTGGACATCCAGTTATCACGTTTATGTCCAGTCATGTGACCGACTAGCTGGGAGAATTTTTTTTTTATGCATTTATCAATAAGATGATTATTCTCTTAAGCATAGCATGTTATCATGGACCCTCCCCCTATGCTTCAGCTCCACCTCCTGAGCTCCTCCCTTCTGAGTCTGGTAACTACATAGGCTGCGTCCCAATACTCCCCCTCGCCCTCGTTTTCTTCACTAACCCTAACTTTTGCGCGTTCCCGTGAAGGTAGTGGTGTCCCAATTCCTCTTTTCACCTAGGGGGAGGGGGCATAACGAGGGCTAGCGGCTGAAAATAGCCCCTTCAAATCGAGGGTTTGCAGATGCTGACTTGGCGAGCGAGGGGGTATGAAAATTTCCCAGAATGCTTTTCGTCGTCATTTGCGGACTGAATCAAAAAAAAAAACATGGCGGACATTTCTTATTTTTTGGGGAATAAAATCAATATTTTGAGTTAGTTTCTGCATAAAAATGCATTTTGATTACATTTCTCGGCGCAAACCAATATTTTACTCTCATAATATTCACTCAGTGAATGTACATAATCCCTTTTTTGTCCGTTGTTCGCTAAGATCGCGCCGGAATATGGTTACGTAACCTACGTAAGCGACGCCGTAGGTTACGTAAGCTACGCCATAGGCTGCGTCTATTTAACGCGGACCTAAACTCTGGAGCCGGCAGACAGAAATCTCTAAATTTCGGAGCAAATTTCTTAACAGGCGTAGCTACAACTGTTAGATTTCATCTATTAAACCAACATCTTCCTAAATGATTTATTTCAGCCAGCGTAATTCTCAACAGAGCTGCGTCCCAGGAGAGAGTTTCTCTCCCGGGACGACGCAGCAGCTTGACCCGGCGGACACGTCTGTTCTCGGGCTGTGAGCTGAGGCTGCTCCCCGGGGGCAGCGGCTCTTCTCATCTCCGAAAACATCGGGTCAAATTTCTTAACGGGCGTTATTTGGATAAACTGAGCCCCGGTTGCGGATCTTAAGACCCAGTAACCCCCCCCAGCCCGTACCCCTCTCCCCCGCTGGTCCTCCATCACAACTGCCGGATGTCACGCCCGTTTCATTTCTAAGCCTTGGGTGAAGTACACGGGTCATGTGATTCCCCTCACAGCTGATCAGGGGGTGGATTCTCTCTCACACAGATCAATCACCAGAACCCCAGCTCGGGGATGTGCTTACCGTGACCTGAAGGCGTAGTTTTCGTAGTCATGGTAATATCTTCTACCAGTGTGGTAGTAGGTCAGCTGCGGACCAATCAGATGTCGGTTCAGGAAACGGGCAGAGCTTCTGACCAGAACACAGGAAACGGGTAAACCCCACACACAGACAAACACACAAAGACACCTCATTAACAGCAGTTCTACCAGCCTGGGCCTCAACACTCAGGTGTTCAGTCTCACCTGGAGGCTCCGTAGCGAGGCGGTCTGGCTGTGGGGTGGTGGTGGTGGTGGTGGTGTGGGGGGACATAGGTCTCATAGGTGATGGCTCCAGGTGATGGAGGTGGCGGCGGACGGGGGTGACCTGCCGGCTGGAAACGTGGCGGCAGAGCAGAGGGAGCTGGGCCTCCGTAAGTGGAAGGTGGTGGCATCAGTAGCTCCGCCCCTTTCACCCCACTGCTGCCCCGAGACTTCCTGAAGTAGCGATGACGACGCTGACCGCGAGCGTCCGAGTCTGAGGAGGAAGAACGGAATAAGACTGGACCACCTCCTCCACACACCTATGGGGGCGGGCCGACCCCACAATCCTGCACCGATGGTACGGGCCGCAAACCTCCCACTGGTTAGGACACGCCCAGCTCCGCTACCACAAGTTAGTCATCTTAACTAATCCAGACCTCATCCAAAGTAGCGTTACGTTCATGGAGCCCAGGGCGGGAAAGCGTCCTCGGGTCAACGCACCTCACTCCTACCAGAGCACACCTTTGTAGCTCTATGTACTGCTGGATCCAGCCCCCAGTGGTTGGTACGGGACGTGCACGTCCGGATCCAGCCCCCAGTGTGTAGTGAAGGTAATCACCGTGTATAATTCGTTCTTTCCATTTTCAATTGGCAATCAAAAACCAAAACATGAAAAAGTGACTGGTTATTTTGTTATTTGTTTTTCATTATAACACAAAAAACGGAAAAACGTCTGGTGTTTCATATTTCAATTTTAGGCACAGATCAAAAATACGAAATAGAAAAACGGGCCACGGGACTGAATTTGATTTTAATATTTAATTGGTCGGGTTTACGTGACCCGGAAATGTTCTACATCCATGGTACGCGGCAGTTCGGGTAACCATGGCTACCATGGAACAAGACATTAAGGATTATTTTTTAAAGATTGATTAAGGACTTGTTCCACAGCCGTTTGACGCACAAACACATTTCCTGCACGTTGCAGCAGATGGGTCTCTCAGAAATGAGCGTCAGAAGATTCTGTGCTCGGCATGATCTGAGGAGACATGGTCGTTCTAGAACCGCAGCAGCACGTCTCATCTATGATCAGAATTATTCTTTGAACGATTTAACAGTCAAAATAACAACACTTTCTTGAAGGAGATTTTTTTTTCTAAACTGTCGGAACAAGATACATTTATGATCTGTGGAGTAAAAATGCAGCAAAAATATAAAACTGTATAATAATTCAAACTAATGATTTTATAAGTTATCAATAGTCTGTACATTAGGGTTCAGAGACCCGGACCAGAGGACTAGATTAGACTTGGGGGGGGTTCACTTAGCCCAGATGTTTGACCCTGGAGTGACGGGCCGGAGGAGGAGTTGAACGTAATCACAGAACTCACCCATATCTCCTTTCCTTGAGGGCGGGGCCACATTCCAGGCAGGAACTGGGTTGACTGGTTTCAGGTCCGTCAGAGGGACCAGGTGCCTGATGGACAGAAACGCCAGCATCAGTCCAGCCCTCAGAGGTCTGGTCTTGATTCAGACCTCTACATGTGTGGGTGTGTTACTTCTCTCCCAGCTCCTCGATGAAGACGGTGACGGCTGCCGGGTGCGTTCCCACTTCCTGGATGAAGGCATTGTAGAACTTCCCCTTCGGCTCCAGACGCACCTGAAAGACCACAGACCAGCGCTGGATGTTAGGCGGTGATACAGACTCAGACGACCTCTAAGCATGCAGCGTTAGCTCTGAGCCCCTAATGTCATCTACTCCTGTTGATGAAAAGGTCCAGTAGTCAAACAACAACCATCTTCTTCTGGACCTTTCAGATTCTGAAGGTGGAAATAAACAGGTGGACCCATCCGGGAACTTACACTTGGCTCAAAAAGTAAAGACAGCTAGATTATTCTTTGTTGTAACAAAGCTTCTTATACCATTGGAAAGCCTGATTATCTGGAAATGTATCCATTGAACAGCCTGGCTCCTCCCCCCACGCTGGTCACACACTGGTGTGGATCCCATTCTTTCACCAGCATGTCTCCAGTCAGCCGGCGTGGTTGCTGGTCCCTCTGGCACCAACAGGACATCCAAGCTGATCCCACAGGTGTTCAGGGGGGTTGAGGTCAGGACTGTTCCATCCTCTCCACTCCCAGATCCTGGAGGTTCTGTCCCAGACTGTGGAGGTCTGGATCGCCACTGCTTGCTGAACCTAGTCTCCACCAAAAGATCTTCCTTTATCGGTGCAGCAATCAGCGATCCACCTGCCGGAGTCAGAATCTGGACTCACTGCTGAACCTCCACATGTTCAGGTTCATGTGTTGCTGAGGTAAGTGCAAACAGGCCTGATGGTCAAGACGGGCCTCCTGGCAGCCCTCCGAGACCAGAGTTACTACCACAGATGCATCTGGACCGAGAGCATCAGCCGTATCGTCCCACAAACCTCGACCAAAACGCCAGTTAATAGCAACAGCCAAGTAAGTTGTTTGGCATGGGCAGAGAAGATTTGGCAAATGTCTCATGAGTCCAGACCGCACCCTCAGCTCTGCTGCTCCTCCCACAAATGCATGTTCCTCACAAACGTGGATCCATTTAAAAGAAAGGCTATCCAACGGTACAAGATTACCAAGAAGCTGGGTTACAACAAAGAAATAATCTACCAAACACTAATGTCCTTGCTTTTTCTGCTGTTATTTGAAAAGGATGGACCTTTGAGCATGAACCTGGTTAAAACATCCGACTGAAGATGAACCCTGGTCACTTTTACGGCCACATGTACTTCTTTCTAGCATCTTCCACACGACACCAGGACCGCTATGACCACATCCAGACATCACTGCGCCCAGAAGTCAGATAAATGTGAGCAAACCCATGTGAAGATGCAAGCTGCCATGACGACCCACACCTCCTACAGGTGACGAGAAGCGAGTCGGACATTCCAGTGAGGTAAAAATGACAGTGAACCGAGCACCGCAGTCCGGATCCAGACCTGTAGTTCCTCTACCAACCTCAAACTTTACAGCAGAACAACTAGAGGTGCGGTTTCAGGACAGTTAAGCATCATAATCTTACCTGCTTATTGCATTAACTGAGCTGTAAAAGAAAGATCCAACAGAACATAATCAATGTTAGGGTGCAGGTCCACAGCTCATTCAGCTGAGTCAGGATTCTTCCAAGCAGAAGTCTGCCCACAAGTTCAACCAGACCTTTTTTTTGGGTGGGGGGCTCTAGTGGCCCTTTATTCAAGTTGAAGACAGGAAGGGGGTAGAGAGAGAATGGGGATGACATGCAGCAAAGGTGCACAGGCTGGGATTTGAACCTGCAACCGCTGCAGGAGGACCGTAGCCTCAGTATATGAGCCGCTTGCTTAACCCACTATGCCACCGAGCGGCCCAAATTAACCCAGACTTAACCCACAAGTCTGAGACTGGTCCCAGCAGAGCTCAACTGGCCCCGGTGTCAACTCTGCTGGTCCCGGCTCCTCTGAACAGGTTCTTCAACAGGTTCAGTTCACAAACAATGCCAGCATCCTTCTCTCCTGTGACCAGACAAACAGACCTCCCATCCTCCCTTGACCCTCAGCCGTCTCATCTCCCACCTCAGTCATGGATCTTGATGCTGCTCCACCGTTGTCTCCTACCACCTCAGGAGAGCTCGACAGCAGACCCCCCAAACCTCTAGGGCAGGTCCTCCAGACTGCCACTTGAACCATCATGAATCTTTTGAGACTAATTTCCTTCCAGGGTTTATTAAACTAAATAGAATGTGGTTGCTTTTCTGTTACCTGACACTTGTCTCCCAGGAAGTACTGCCGACCCGCAAACACCATGTAGTCCGTCTTCTGCATCTCTGGGTACATGAGTAATCAGATTACAGTATTCAGATTATACAGCTATAATCAAAAACCAACTCATTTTACTGCGTTTCTTCTTTCGTCAAAACGGATACATTTGGAATTAAACTATTTCTGAATTAATTTAATTTATAAATGTATCACTTATCGCACCAAATCAAATCTTATAAAACAAATCCTTTGTTTGAATTTACCTTCCAATCCTGATATTCACATCCGTGCTCGGCTGTTCAAATGTGGGACGGGATTAAGAACGGCTGTAAACAACTCAATCAGGTCGCGGCGCCACCACATGGTGTAGTCTGGAGCCGTTAGCAGACACTCGTCCACCCCTTACCATGAACTTCCTCACCGGTGCGGTTCTTTATCCCATTCTTCTTCACGTTACAGGTTAATAGTTTAAGAATAAACTGCTTATGCTACATACAGGATTTTTTTCCCCTGTGTAATTGGCCCTTTGTCTTTGCCTTCCGATTGGTCCCTGACTGACCAATCAAAAAAAAAAAAAAAAAAACATTCTCCGTTGCTACTTCTGGGCAGAATATCCGGTTGGACAAAACAGCCATGTCTCATTCACATCAATGGAAAGCGTAGTTTTTACTTGCCTTGTGTCGAAATTTCAATCACTGGATTATTTTTTTTAAACTTCGTACTAGTAAAAGGAACACTTGGGAACATACTGCATACAGTTTACTGAGGGTGCAGCGTATTTTTATCCCCAAACTGGCAGAAATCTGCAGGCTACAACCCATAGCTACAACCGCAAAGCGTTTTATTTATCTTACAATGGTTAAGCAGTGTGTTTGGGGCACTTGTAAAAGTGATACCCGCCACTCAGAATCAAAGGAATACATTTCTTCCCAAACCCAACAGTAAATTACGAAAAATGTCTGCTTTGGATAAAGCTAAAGTTTTCCTTTGTTATTTATATCTAGTAGTTGTTGATTTTCTTTGGTACAATGATTAGAAATAAAGTGATGTAAAACCCAGTTTTTACAATGGAAGAGATGGAGATGACAGTTTTGTCCGACCTAGCAACAGGGGCGGGGCTTGACAAAGGGTCAATCGTGCATTAAAAACTACTCGAGTCTCCTCAGAAGTTAAGTCGTACAGGGTAAACGTCAACTCCAAACCCTTGCTGTGATGGTAAATACCTCCTATAACGACAGGAAATTGCATTTTCCACATACTTTCCATTGGAAAATAACTCATTTGGATGAAGAGGTGGTATCCTTACCAAAACCGTTCCTGGAAACTACCCTCTGCTCATGTTCTATCAAATCCAGTCTACTGGTAGCCCCGGGGCAGCTGAAGGGCTCAACAGCCTCTGTGGGGATGGACTCATCATTTTTGTTGTCCTCAAACAGGCCCTGATGGACCTTTCATCACTGATTTACCCTGAGGTCACCAGATGTCCTCATAGACCTACAACATCCAAATTAACCTTTTTGTGGAGCAATTTTGCGTTTACTTAGGGCATGTTTTTACACCTTCCTAAAAATATGGCTAGGCCAAAAACGCTTAAATTAAAGTAATTTTGTGATTAAAAATCTTTTGTGTTTGGCTACCTCCTGAAGAGTCCACCATAACGACGCCCATCTGTCAGCCACCAGTAGACACCTGAAACAACCGCCACGTTCAGACGAAAGTCATCTTCAACAGCGACGTCATGCTCTTGAACTCCTCACAGCTTTATATCTCACTTTAATGTCAGGACACACCGAGCATGTGCAGATGACCCACCAACCCTGCTGCCCCAGTGTCTGCTGGGAGCTACCTCTCAGAACAGCTGGTTACCCAGACTTCATGTGATACCTTTGCAGGTGTCCTGCCACACGTCGAACTCCAGGTTCCTGTAAACGTCTCCATCCAGAGACTTCATCACCTTATAGGAAAGGGTCAGCCTGAAAGGGGGCGGGGCATCAGCTGGAGCCTAAACAAAAAATCAAAAATGGCAACACCATTTAGCATGGGGATAACCGGATAGCTGCTAACACGGGGCCCGGCTAACAGTTTAAACGGGTCAGTTTGTATATAGATGCATTTTATCGTGTCGATGGCCAATAATTACAACCGGAATCCGTTCCCATATGGAAGTGGTTTCAAACGCGATTCCAGTCAGACTTCACGGATGTGTCTCACTGTAAGACGTCGGGTTGCTCCACCAGGATTTCTTCAGGGTGATTTACAACCATAAACCACCACGTGTTTGTGATGGAGGAAACGGGTTCAAGTAGGGAAATAACTGTTGACTCTGACATGGGTCATCACGTCTGGACAGACGCTGGGGAAGGACTACTTAAGATCAGCAGTCCACATCCATCTCTGGAAGTTTCTAACTCCAGCATGTCTCCATAGGTTACCATAGCAACCATGAGGGAACGCCAGACTCAGATCAGATGTGATCAGTTGTGATAGATGAACTGTCAAGGGCCGGGTTTCCCAGATCAGTTAAGTAGTTCTTAACAGCGAAAGACTTCTTTCAAACCTTCTTAAGGAGCCTGTGAAAGAAAATCGCGTTTCCCAGAGTCGCTCTTAGCTTAAGTATCTCTTTCATTAAGAAGGAAATGAAAGATGCTGCTGACCCAGTCTTTACAACCATCTTAGTGAACAAAGACTCACAGATCCAGCCGCGTCAGGCAAATCAATATTACACCAAGCAATGAGATTAAAACAATGCACCCCGCACAAGTTTTGATCTATTTTATACTTTAGATTTATATTGTTTAGCATTTATTGGTGACAGCAAAGGGGGAAAAAAAAGAAAAATAAGGAATAACAAGTGTGTTCCTGTATATGCTTTATGCATTACGCACAAATAAAACGATCATCCTGAATATCATTTATTTGATGATTTGGCTGCTATACAGCATGTTCTCGCTGCAAATCAACCGCGTCACCGTGCGCGAAGCAGAACTGTTTTTATGAACGCATTCGTGCGTCAGCACTTCAGTCCCCTGGACGTGTGTCGGACCGGGCTGTCCAGGCAGCCGTGACACCGATCCTCCTGCTGTGCCCGAGCGCATCTATGTGATGACAGGGAAGCAGCAGCTGATCAACGGGATCCTTTGATGAATCGTTCATTACAGTCTCAAATATAATCAATGGTGTCGGTTTATATTAAAGAATCTTTTTGCCCAGAAGAAAAAAGAGCGAAGACAACGACCCATAACTATTTTCTTCTCTTGAAAAAACCCACCTGCGGGATGCAGCAGCATCAGAAGAGCAGGAATACGTGCGTGGCGGGGATGATCTCTGCAATCTGAAGCCCTCTATAATTGTAAAAAGAATTTCACTTATCACGGGTTCTTTTTGGAACATAACCCCTGCGAAAAACCAGGGATTGCTGTAATTCCACGTTGCGATTTGCGAAACTCGCCTTCTCTTGGCTCATGTTTTTGAACGCACACACACGCCCACCCCGTTTCCTCCCGGTTTCTGCGTGTGGGGAAAAAAAGCCTCACTGTAGCCAGAAATAACGGAGTAACGCACCGTTTGGATGAAAAAGGGTCATTGAATTATATTTATCATCTTAATTTTTCATTATAACGCACAGGCAGCAGGGAATTAGTGCGTTAGGTAGCAGTGCTGCGTGTGAAAATGCGCTGATAGTGATCGGTGATCGATTTGCCTGGCATCGATTGATTTGGTTTCAGAACCGGACAGCTGCTCCAAAGAGCTTCTGAAAGACCGAAACTAAAGAACGGTGTTAAGAAGTCATCTGGGAAACACCCATATCTTAGGGTTCTCTCTTAGTTCAAACCTTCTTTGAACCTCTCTTAAATCCTTAAGAGAGGTTGGATCTGGGAAACCCGGCCAAGTATAATTTGAACAGCAACCTACACATAATCAGTCACATGACGAGAACAGCCTCACCTTCACCTCCTCCACTGCAGCTCGAGCTTTTTCCTCAGCAGCTCCACCCGCCTCCAGCTCCTCCCTGCTGATAAAACAAACGTCTCAGTGGACGAGCGGCACGGACAGGTGACCTGCGACACGCCTTTAACGCGTTTTCATCCGTTACCCGTGGTTTCGGTCCTCGGGTGTGTCGTATCCAACGTCAACGTCGCTGCACACCGATGGACTGTTTCTATAGCGACGACCTCCCACTCTGAACGCCTCCATGGCTTGACAGAGCTCCGCCTCCTCCAAGCCGAACACCTGAGTGTAGAGCAGCTCGTACAGCAGAGCTGCACCCAAACAAATAAGACCACGGCTGACGCCCAGCTGGACGGGTGATGTCAAATGTTTACGTTTCTACAAGACTGCTTTTATTTCTTAATTCTGCTCCTTCAGGCGAACTTGTAGGTGGAGCCCCCGCGGACGGAGAGGCTGTATACGTCCGTCTCGTCCGTCCGTCCCAGTCCTCCCTGTCTCTCCTGTCCATTTTATCCTCCTCCGTTCTGCCTGCCTGTCAGTCAGTCCCATGTCTCAGTCTTTCCTGTCTGTCTGGCTCTCGCAAACTGTGTCTGTGTCGCATCTCTGTCCTGTCCATCTTGTCCACCCCGTCCTGCCTGCAGCGTCTACGTGAGGACAGAGCTTGGAGATGCTCGTTCCCTTTCCCTTTTTGGGAACTTTCATCAAGACTCACACTGGCAGAGAGCAGCAGAGCCGGGGTAACTCCTCGGGTAAACGATGTCGTAGTGACCGTTGATGGAGCAGCACAGCGTCACCTAGGCAACGCAGAAAACTCAGTCAATCAGCCCGTCCTATCATCTGTCAGGTGACCTGCAGAAGTCTGAACCACCAACACAGTCTCAGTTTTTCACTGAAACTCTTAAATGAACACTGTCCCACACTTCAGTAAATCCCAGAGGACAGACTCCCTAAGACGCATGTCCACCAACATAAGACAACGTTAAACACACACACAGCTTCCTCCCTGGGTCTTCCTCACCTTGTCCTCAAAGTCTACCTCTGTGATGACAGTGGCCGGTTTCCCAGGGTAACGATAGATCAGGAAACATCGCCTGCATGGGAAAAAAAAAACAAAAAAAAAAACAGGCTGGTAACTATAGCAACCTACAAACTAACACGCCACTGTGATCATGTGACTGAGTTCAGTGTAACAGCAGCTGGGACAGGTGTGGATCTCACCTGTAAAGCTGACACAGAGCCTTGATCTCCACCTGACCCACCGTCTCCTGAAAACAAACAGTCAGCACACCTGATGCGCCGAGGACAGACGAGGACGGACGTCCACGGGTACTTACCTTTGGATCCTCCAGACGCTCCAGGTACTTCTCAAACGATCCTTCGACAAACTGCAGCAGAAACCAGAGTCTCACATAAACCAGGACGAGCACCAACCGGACACCAGTCCCTCCCAGACATTTTAGCTAATTATAGACCAATTTCCAATCTTCCATTTGTATCTAAAATCCTGGAAAAGGACGTTGCAGACAGTTATGTGACCATTTGTATAGAAATTATCTGTTTGAAGTTTTTCAATCAGGGTTCAGAATGCATGATAGCACAGAGACAGCACTGGTTTGAGTCATGAATGACCTCCTTATGGCCTCAGATAAAGGATTAGTGTCCATATTGGTTCTACTGGACCTCAGTGCTGCTTTTGATGCTTTAGATCATGGCATCTTGCTGCACAGGTGAGAGCATGTTGTTGGGATTAAAGGGACAGCTCTATGTTTAAATCATATCTATCTGACATATTCCACTTTATTCATGTACATGAGGTTTCTTCAGAACAGACGAGGTACCCTTCCTTCAGATCAACCGTCAGTTAATAATTCTAAGTATCTCATCCCCATCATTCTTCTTGTGGCTTAATGTACTGGTCTGCTACCTCCTTTTCTGTTCAGGTCCTTTCAGACAAGAGCTTTAGGACCTGCAGACACCCCTCTGACCACCTCAGTGTCTGCTTTCTACTACTACTGTCATTTCTACACCTCTTTATATAGTGGAACTCTAATTTTCCAGTTAACAGATCACTTCTTCGTGTCTGGCCATCCTCTATATCATGTCCTTCCAATGGGTGGCGCAGGCGAGTGCAGCGGCATTGAGTTCGGCCAGGTCATCTCCAGTACATTGTGGAGCAGATATACATCCCATGCCTTGCAGCGTCCTTCGCCGACCCGCAAACGGTTTTCCAGATAGCCCATGGCCAGTTGCAAAACATTCATCTGGGATGATGCCTAACAGATCACTAATACATCTGCTGTTTTGGACGCGGACACACACACGGACACACACGGACACGGACACACACACACACACACACACACACACACACCCCTCTCTGTTCTCTTTTCCTGCTCTACCCGGCTGGTCTTTTAATTTTATTTGGGGGAACGTGTTAAACTGTCAAACCTAGATAAAGTAGTTAAAGTTGCAATTAATCGGGGGCCATGTTCTGGAGACCACTTGTGTTGTAATAGACGCTTTATAGATCAAACTGAACTTCTGTTTTCAAAGAACTGGATCAGAACTTGGACTTTCATACTGGAACTTTTGTGTGACATGGACTCATATACAGTAGACTGAAGAGGATGTAGCAGAGACTT
The DNA here is from genome assembly GCF_033807715.1 of Cololabis saira. Lineage (NCBI taxonomy): Eukaryota > Metazoa > Chordata > Actinopteri > Beloniformes > Belonidae > Cololabis > Cololabis saira. The sequence goes on from NC_084587.1 coordinate 40,588,044, forward strand.
TTTAATCCATTTCCTGAAAACTTAACTAGTCTCTTGTCCTTAGCTGGACTCTTACGAACTGGATCATGAGCAGATCCCAGCAAACTGGACCGGACCTCCACTCTACAGTTTACCGACATGACTTTTGTTGAAAACTGGATTGAAACGGAAGAGAACTGACCGGTTCAAAGTTGCATCTTTTGGCTCTCATGAAGTTGGCACAGTCCTGCCGGATCTTCTGGTGGTAGTTCTGAGAGAAGTACAGCTGGACACACAGAACCATCAGAACATTATCACACAAACGTGGAGCACAGCTGTAGATTCACACCAGCTCCATCGACCTAACCAGTCTATTTTAGGACTCTTCAGAGAAGAACCCGCTCCAAGCAGGCTCTTGGTAACCAGTCAAAGCTGACAACACTGCAAAAAAAAAATATTTGTCTTATTTCTAGTTAAAATGTCTCCTTTTTAGTCAAAAATCTCATTACACTTAAAACAAGACTCATCACTGGAAAAAAACAACAATTTTCACCTGTTTCAAGTAGATTTTCACCTAAAATAAAGTAGAAAAATCTGCCAGTGGAACAATATTTTTTTCTTGTAATGAGAAGATAAATCTTGTCCCCCTGGCAGATTTTTCTACTTATTTCAAGTGAAAATTTACTTGAAACAGGTGAAAATTGTCAAATAAGTTATTTTTCTGGTAATGACTCTTGTATTAAGTGTAATGAGATTTTTTGACCAAAAATTAGACATTTCAACTAGAAATAAGACAAATATTCCTGGTAAGATTTTGAGTTTTTGCAGTGAAATCAGCACCAGAGGAACCAGAACCAGGACTCTAAGATCCCACCTGGACTCCAGAACCACACTGGGACCTGGAACCAAGGCCTCCAGCAGAACCAGCTGAACCCCCGCTCACCTGCTCCGACACGGCCCGGAACAGACTGGAGGCGTCTCGCGCCACCATCTTCCGGTACAGTCCCAGACTGGACAGGTACTCGTCCATGTTCACAAAGTATTTCTTCAGGCCTTTCTGCATCCCGAACCGAACCGAACCACACCAAACCGAGCTCCACGTACACGCCAGAGTACCACAGCTCCGCTCCCAGCAGCGCGGGTCATCGCACGCGCACCACCAGGTGAGCTTAATGAGGTTTAATGAGCGCGCGAGGCCGCGGCGCGCTGGGAGGGCCTTCAGGGACACGCAGAGCATCGGAAATCCCGCACTCCTCCCGACATCCAACCCTGTACATCCAACCAGGTGGACATCCAACACCTGTACATCCAACTGGCTGGACATCCAACACCTGTACATCCAACTGGCTGGACATCCAATCAACACCTGTACGTCCAACCAGTTGGGTATCCAACACCTACGTCCAAACAGGTGAACATCCAACATTTCATTTCATTTCATTTTATTCTTATTTATTCCATATCATGGAAATAGTTCACATATGTTCCATTCCATGATGGACACAATATTGTAACTATATAAGCTAAAGTTACACAATATTTGCATATTCTTTTCATAATATGAAATTAACACAAACATTATTTAAGCCCATATATACAATAAAGTCGTAGGCCTACTTGAATTACAACCTGTCTTTTTTTTTTATATTTTGAATATTAATATAACATATGTGTCAGGAAGGGTTTTAGTGAGGACCCAGATGCAGGAGACCAGGAGGCAGGAGTTCCAGAAAACTGAGATTTATTGCTCAAAAACAAAAACAAAAACGCTGCTGAGCAGGATCAAAAAACAGAACATGAACATAAATCAGAAAACTTGGAGAACCTGACGAGGAAAACATGGAGGGAGCAAACAGTACGGACCAGCGAGGAGCAGGGGAAAGACAAGTATACACAAAGGTAAACGAGACACAGGTGCAGACGATCAGGGCAGATGGGGAACAGGAAAGCCAAGACAGAACTCCAACAAAAAGACATGGGCTTTCAAAATAAATCGGAAAATGTCAAATCCTAACAATCGGCCGGCAGGATATCGCGATATATTGCCACATCGATATTTTTTCCCACACCTAGTGGACACCCAGGTACTGTTATATCAATTAAGTGATAAATAACAGGCAGGCAGGAACAGTTAGTGCATGTTGGCATTCGGCAGGCATTGGCATTCGGCTCTGGGGTAACGGAGCTATTTTCCTTGCTGTGATCACCACTGCCTGCAGCCTCTTCCTGTCAGCCTCAGTACAGCTGCTGTCTCCAGTCCTACCAGCAGGGGGAGCTGTAGATATGTTCAGTTCTCCGGTCCTACCAGCAGGGGGCGGCAGCCTCCTCAGGAGACAACTGGGCTGAAGTACGCATGCGTGTCTGGCACCCCCATACTGCAGTCTTGCCAGTCTTTATTGGGTTACAGTGGGTGGAAGAGGTTAGTCCTGATAAGGTGGTGGTTTGCACAGATTCAATAGCTGTATTGGAAAGTATACAATCAACAACAACTTGCAGAGAAGACTTACTCATAGATATTTATCATAGTTTATTAAGAATACACAGATGTGGCATAGACGTACAGTTCTGTTGGGTACCAGCACATGAGGGAGTAACAGGGAATGAGGGTGCTGATAAATTAGCAAAAATGGCTCTACAAAAGGAAATAACAATACCAGTTCCACTAGGAAAAGGAGAAGGTAAAGCAGTAATAAAGAAGAAAGGAATGGAAATATGGCAGAAAAGGTGGGAGGAAGATCAGAAAGGACAGGGATATCACAAAATACAAAAGTCTATCATAACAAAGAATTATACAGAAAGGAACAGAAGGGAGGAAATAGTCATAACAAGACCACACAGGATTAAATGGCACTTTGTATGTTATGGGAAAAAGGGACAGTGATAAGTGTGAGCAGTACTCGAGTTGTAAAAAAAAATCAGGGGGGATGGTGGATTTATCATATGGGGACAGATCATTTGTGCTGATTACAAATAATATATTACAAATAATAGCAGTGACCAAAACACCTGCAGAAATACTGCAGGAATGACATAGCAGCAGTTAAATGCAGCCTTCTGTAAGCTTTAAATATCCACTGGGCTTACATCAAATACATCAAAACACAACAATAAAAAACACTTTTCTGAACTTATCAATATAACTCTGTCCTTCACAGGATAAGTAAAATGGATCACAAAAAAAAGATTTTCACTTAAAATAAGTAGAAAAATCTGCCAGTGGAACAAGATTTTATTGCTTATAATGAGAAGATAAATCTTGTCCCATTCCTTAAGTATTTCAAGTGAAAATTTACTTGAAACAGGTGAAAATTGTCAAATAAGTTATTTTTCTGGTGTTATTTTTCTGGTGATGACTCTAAATGTTGAAATAGCAGTAAAACCACATTCATTGATGAAATGACATAAGGGATGGAAAGGGGGGATGATTTTGACCGTTTTTATTTCAGGGGGGATGCCATCCCCCCTCATCCCCAGTACTGAGTGTGAGAACTGTGGAGTAAAAGAAAACAGTGAACCTATTCTAATGTATTGTAACCGGTATGAAGAAATAGAAAGAGAAAGGCTACAAGAACAAGTGAGAGAGGCAGGATGTGAGTGGAATTTGAGGGGGATCCTGGGAACGGAGGGAGAGGGGGTTGAAATCACCAGAAAGGCACTAATTCATTTCTTTAAAGACACTAGGCTGATAAATAGAATTTAAGAGAGTCTAAATGAAATGATTTTACACACTCTTGTACAGTAGGTGGCGGTATGCACCTTAAAGTTGTTTGCGACCCGCCAATAAAACCGAAAGAAGAAGAAGGTGTCAGTCATAATACATCCATGGTGTCAGTCCGGTTGTGCTCGGTTCTTTGCTGATCCTCATGTTCCGGCTGCTGCTCCGGAGGGTCGGGCCGCTCAGCGGCTCGGAGCTCCTGCTCTCCCCCGCCTGGACCCGCTCCTGCAGCGGCTTCGGCCCGCCGCTGCCCGCGGCTCAGGTCCGCGGTACCTTCCTGGACTTCTTCCGCCAGAAACATGGACACCTGCTGGTTCCGTCCTCCCCGGTCCGGCCCAGAGGAGACCCCAGCCTGCTGTTCGTCAACGCCGGCATGAACCAGGTGGGTGTGAACCCGAGGGTCCGGTCCCGGTGCTGCTACTGGAACCAGTCCGTGTTTCAGTCTCTATTATTAATTATATTATATATTAACTGAATGAAATCATATCAATCAAAAAGACAATAGGATGGTGCAGGCTCATTTGGTTTCAGTTCATGATTGTTAATAAACTCTGCATCATCTGCTGTCCTCTTATGATCCCATTCATTTGATTAGTTTTTGGTGTTTCTGCAGGTTTTATATAACATTGTGGTTCTAAAAGCAGCACATCAGTGCAGCTGGTTTCAAAGAGTTAATTCTCAGAAACAAGAGTTAAAAGATCCTTAAATTAATTTAGAAAAAATATAGTAATTTACTGATGTGGAAAATAAGAAATTTACTCTTACTCTTACTTTTACTTAAAGTACATTTAAAAGCATTTACTTTTGGATACTTAAGTACCTTTTTAAAAGCAAGTACTTTTCTATTCTTACTCGAGTAATATTTTGACTGAGCTACTTTTACTTGTAACGGAGTAAATTTTGACCAGTAGTATTTGTACTCTTACTCAAGTACTGGGGTTGAGTACTCTGTCCACCTCTGTTTATATCTATTTATTTATTCTTACCAAAACAATGACTTGTCACAAATGTTCATGATTTTTCACAATATTTGATTTAAAGCAAATGATAAACTACGTATTGCAGAGGTATTAGATTAGATTAATAATAATAATAATAATAATAATGACTTGGATTTATACAGCGCCCTTCAAGGCACCCAGAGCGCTTTACAGAGATCATCAGTGTTGGGGAAGTTACTTTTAAAAAGTAACTAGTTATAGTTATAGTTAGTGCTGAGAAAATGTAATTAGTTACTTTACTAGTTGCTCAATTATAAAAGTAACTAAGTTACTTTACTTTACTTTACTTTATATACAAATATTTTTTTTTATGTAGTGGAACAATAAAACACAAGAGATATGTTTAGAAATCTTGACAGGAATATTTATTGTAGCCTCAACTTGGCCTTCAAAACAAAGTGTAACAGTGTAACAGTGTAGTTAGATCATAGTGACTCAGTCATGAATGATGACTCTACCCACTCAGCAGAGGGCTAAATAACTGATCTCTTCTCACATTCAACAAACCAGTCAAATACACAAACATTTGATTACCTCACATCCGGCCATTAGCATAAACAAAATAATGGTGGATAAAAGAAAAAGGTGCTTTCAGCTTCATAAGTAAATACGGGTACTTAGAAAGGCTGCACTGTTTGTGCAATGCACAACAATAACCAAAACATAAATTAAAGTCATTAAGGCTGTCTATACAGAATAATTCTTTATCTCTGTCTCAGTCCATTCTTTACATCACCATCACAATATTGGGAGAGGAGAGAAACTATTTTCAGCCATCTCAAAAATATACGAACATCTGTCCATCATTATAAACAAAATGATAGTGGATAAAATTAAGAAACTGTACTTTCAGCTTCATAACAGACCCTGAGATTATTTTCAGTAAGGCTGCAATGTCTGTGCAATGCATACAGTAACAATGGGTATTCAAACAAAACATAAATGAGCTAACACTATAAACGAAGACCATCACTGTCTTTAGTCCAGCAGAGGTAGTGTCTAAATAAAATACATCAGTATTTATGCCCAGAAAATATCTATCTATACATTCATTTCTTAATTCCTAGCTCTCAAACCAATGGTTGTACCTTAAGAGGAGAAGTCTCTCAAACTTTTGATCTGAGAGCCGGTTCCTCTTTGGAGACAAAATCAGGCCCCCCAGGCTAAATAGCCTTTCTACTGGGGCACTGGATGGAGTGGCTGCATTATATTTAAGAGACAGTTTCTTTATCAAAGGATATTGATTAAGACTGTCCATCTCTGTTGCAACTGATTTGAAGTAATCAGCTACTTCAGATTCAGCAGGACCGTAAGTATCCTCATCCTCTGGAAAGCTAAAGAAGTCTTCCTCTGTGCTTTGCTGTGGTGTTGGGTTGGTGGTACCTGATTGCTGCTCCCGTGCAAGGGCCAGTTTGCGGCATTCTGCAATCAGACTTGCCTTCGCCGCGTCTTTCCTCTCCTGCTGACCATGTAAACTACGTAGCTTGAACTTTGGTAGTGTCACAGCAGCCAGGACGGCATCTTCACTAGCCAAAGCCCCAGCAAATCTTGTTCTGATTGACTGAAATGATATAACGAGAAGAGTGCAAAATAAATTAAAATACATTCTTAAGTTTTACTAACATACTCGTGTACTGAGTGAGCAAATTAAAAAAAGAGAAAAATAATTGCATTAAACATTTTATTTCAGGGCCACAACATATGTAGGCCTAATGGGGTTTATTCCTTTAGGGGGGTATCAATGGGCCCTTATAAGTCTGTAACTCTGACAGTTAAGGGGAAGCCTTAAAGTTGGAACATTTGAGAAGCACTATATGCTGTACAACATGTACACTTTACAGCTAAAATGCTGTCAACACTGTTGACATTTATTATGCAATACAATTGGCTATTTGATTTAATTTAAACACAAATCACAGTTCTTACCTGCACAATTGCATCTGGTAGGCCAACAAGGATTTGCAGATCTTTCTTCAGTTCCAGAGTCTTGTGCATCAATGATTGCAGTGTGGGTAGGAGTGTTCCATAAAAACAATTCTTTTCTCCCTGAAGGACGTCCAGTGCCATAGTAAATGGCTTCATGACAGTGCAGTACTCTCTGATAACCAGATATTCCCTTTCACTGATAGCTTTCATCTGTAGTTTGGAGAGCAGGGTGTTCAACTCTACAATTGGTATCTCAGAAACCCGAGCCAGGGCATCATAAAAGGAATTCCACCTAGTTGTGCAAGGTACTAGCAGCTTCTTTCCAAGATTGTCCTCCACAAGCTCTGAGGCTACTGTTGATCGGCTGGCTTTATTCCACAACCCTGTACACTTTGTGGTAGCATTCCTGTACACTGCTTTGGTTTCAGGTGTTGACAGCAACCACTTCTCTACATCAGTGCACATTATGAGGTTCATTGTGTGTGATGCACATCTCAGATGTGGGGGTAAAACAATCTCCTCCATGTCACCATCAGCATCAGCACCATTCAGTACATCTCCAATGTCTGTGAAAATCACCTCATCAGCCTGTGAGTCATTATCATCATCGTCTTCCTCCTCATCACGTGGTGGTTGGTACATTTTAAAGGCTTTAACAAAATTTGAGCCATTATCCGTGACTGTGGCTGTGATTTTTTGGGCTATGCCATGAGCAGAGTGGATATTATCCAGCTCCAAAGCAATCGCGTCATATGTATGACGGCCTTTGAAACGTTTGCAGGCTAACCCTGCTTTCTGATGTGTCATGGTGACTGGATCTATCCAGTGAGCTGTTACCCCCAGGAAACTTTTATTATGGGCAGTCCATAAGTCAGCTGTTGTGGAAAGATGTTCTAGGTCATTAAAATTGTGTTTGAGCTGCTGCTCCATTTTAATGTATTCATTGTCCAGGTATTTGCAAAATGTCTTTCTGCTCTGTAGAGCTACTCCTGTTTTAACAGGTATTTTGGAGACTATTTTTTTGAAGCCAACAGACTCAACAGTGGATATTGGAAGCATATCTTCAACCACATAGCCAGCAACAAATTTGTTCAGTTGGCTCTGGCTCATTGGGACATGCTGCAGAGATTTAAATTCCAGCTTCTGCTGTTTAGATGGTGTGGGGCCATCCTCTGTGGGGTCTTTTGCTACCAGTTTTGTACAGCCATGTTTTGTTGAAAGATGCTTTAACAGATTGCCATTGCTGGACTTCGCTGTGGACAAATGTTTATGTCCTCCTGCGCACAGCTTACATTTCACCACAATGTTTTTACCGCCCTTTATCTCAACGAATTCAAAGTAATGTTTATACTTCCATCCTGCAAAGCACCCGATGTCATTGTCACTGCTGTCTTCCATTTTACCTAGGCTTGGTGTCTGTTCGCCGCTCGCCGTCATCATGCACCGTTATTAGTTTGACTCAGGTTTGACTTCGTTTAGTGTTGTTTATGTGTGGCGGGCGGTGTGTGCGCTTGGGTGCATGCTGTGTGTGCAGCCGCTTCCTGAAAGGCAAAGGCCCGCCCAACTCTGTTTCTGATTGGCTTACCCACGGAGTTACCCAGTGTGTTAACCAATCATCATCACTTTCTCTGTAAGATTCATGTTAGTCTGAGAGCTCACTTCCACGCTCTTTTGCTGCTGCTTGTTTTGGCAGGACTAGGAGGAGGAATCGGATTATAAAGAAACTACCGAAAATAACGGAACTAACGCAACTAACGGACCAATTTAATTCATAATAACGATAACGCCACTACCAAATGGGAAAAGTAATGCGTTACGTTAGAATTTAGAGAGAAAACTAATTTCGTTACTAAAGTAACGGAAAAATACTCGTTAGGTCCCAACACTGGAGATCATTATTCATTCATACACATTCTCACTGGTGGTGGTAGCTACGTTTGTAGCCACAGCTGCCCTGGGGCAGACTGACAGAAGCGTGGCTGCCATATCGCGCCAAACAGCCCCTGCGACCACCACCAACATTCATACACATTCACACACATTCACACGAGGCAAGGTGGGTAAGGTGTCTTGCCCAAGGACACTACGACAGCAAACTGGGACAGAGCGGGATTCGAACCGCTGACCTTCCGATCATTGGACGACCCGCTCTACCACCTAGATTAGATTGTCCTTTATTCATCCCTCAGTGGGGAAATTCACTTTGTGCAACGTCAGTACACACAACACACACAATGCAGCAAAAGAAGGATAAAAATATATAATTACAAAATATAAACAGTATATACTAGTGATGCACCGAAATGAAAATTTGTGGCCAAAACCGAAAATAATAATAAACACTTGGCCTAATACCGAGCAATGGTTCTTTGCAGTTTTTCATTTATTTTGCCAATTTTTTCACAATTGCATAAATCAAATAAATATGCAGTGAAATACCCGCCAGTTACAATTTGTCTTACTGTACTTATTGTATTTTTTCTCATAATCCTTTTTCATTTTCTCCCGTTCAAATCCAGTTAATCGGGTCACGGTGGGGCTGATCTCCGCAATTTGAAGCCTTGTATAATAATTGTAAAAATCTGGGTTTTTATCTTGGAGGATCTCGTCAAACATATCAGACAGTGAGGCGCACTGCATCGGTAGTACGGGCCCTTTTCTCTGCGCTCTCTCCCCATATGCTGTGTGTCCGTCCCCCGACCGTCTCCATCACCAAGCGGTTTCCCAAATCCAACTCAGCCTGGATCATTTCTCGTGTCCTCTGCTTTTTCCCCACATCCAAGTAATGATCTGACATGTTTGCTGCATTTAACACGCCCCTCACTCCAGCTGTTCGTTGTTTGATTGCGTCATCACACGCCGTTATTAATTGTTCGTTTTATTCCACCGAACACCGAAAGTGTTTTTTTGCTATTTTCGGTTACCGAACATTCGGTGCATCACTAGTATATACATAAATATATACAGTATCCTCCAGAAAATGTGGTCACCTGTGCTGAGAGAGCAGCCGACCAGATCCAGGGTTTTAGAGACGTACGGAGGATCTGCAGAGAGAGGCTCTTATTCAGGGGGGGGTCTCCCTGCCGGGGAGTCTGGGCCAGCCCGTGGCTGTTATTGTTTGGAGTACAAACACTACAAACGTTCACGTATGTTTATGTACGTTACCACCCTGCTCATATCTGAGGAAGCAACCCTCAGATCTGGGGGGGGGGGGGTGAGAGGTTAAGGTTTTAGTTCAAGGGCAAAGAAACGTGGAACCTGTTGACGGTCTCTGGTGTCCTCACAGTTTAAGCCGATCTTCCTGGGAACGGCAGACCCCCGCAGCCAGATGGCCTCGTACCGGCGGGTGGTCAACAGCCAGAAATGCGTCCGAGCCGGCGGCAAACACAACGACCTGGACGACGTGGGCCGAGACGTGTACCACCACACCTTCTTTGAGATGCTTGGAAACTGGTCCTTTGGAGACTATTTCAAGGTGAGGGGGGTTTACTGTTTACTTTCAGATGGGGCAACTTCCTGTTGACGGGGGCGGGGCCTCAGTCTGTCGTGTCTGGATATCCAGGAGGAGGCGTGTCGGATGGCATGGAGCCTCCTCACTGAGCATTATGGGATTCCTGCAGACAGACTCTACGTGTCTTACTTCGGAGGAGACGCTGCGTCGCGGTTACCAGCTGATGAGGAGACGCAGCAGATCTGGTTGGACCTCGGGTAGGTGATAGGTAATCCGTGCCGTCTGTGCCAACTACAGGTCGGTTCTGGGTCTGCTGAACGGGTCTTGTCTTCTCAGGGTCCCTCCCGCTCGTATCCTGCCATTTGGACTAAAGGACAACTTCTGGGAGATGGGGGACACGGGGCCCTGCGGCCCCTGCACCGAGATACACTATGACCACCTGGGGGGCCGGGATGCCGCCAGACTGGTCAACGCTGACAGTCCAGATGTGGTGGAGATCTGGAACCTGGTCTTCATCCAGTACAACAGGTCTGTGTACACACCAGGACCAGATCCAAACCAGACGCACTGAACCGGTTCAGACCACAGTGGACCAGTTCAGATCGAATTAGACCAGTCCAGACCACATTAGACCAGTTCAGATCGAATTAGACCAGTCCAGACCACATTAGACCAGTTCAGATCGAATTAGACCAGTCCAGACCACATTAGACCAGTTCAGATCGAATTAGACCATTCCAGACCACATTAAACCAGTTCAGATCGAATTACACCAGTCCAGACCACATTAAACCAGTTCAGATCGAATTAGACCAGTCCAGACCACATTAAACCAAGTCAGCTTTGTTTATAAAATGCTTTAAAAAAAACTGCATCCACTGACCAAAGTTCTGGACACAGGAATGAAATATGTTAGAATAAAATAAAAACAAATACAAGACACCAATAAAACAGTAAAACCAAGATCTCACACTGGGTCAAAAACCCTGTAGAACAGGGGTCTGCAACTCCGGTCCTGGAGAGACCTATCCAGCATGTTTTAGGTGTCTCCCTGCATGAACACACCTGATTCTAATCAATGGTCGTCATTAACTTGTCTCAAGGTCTGGACACTTCTGTTGTTGACACAGCTCCTTGTATCATGGTGTGCTGAAGCAGGGAAAGATCTAAAACATGCTGGATAGGTGCTCTCCAGGACCAGAGTTGGAGACCCCTGCTGTAGAAGATTGGCTCTAAAGAGTCACTGTAGACCAGCCCGGACCTCTGTACACCAGCGCATATCACTGTAGACCAGTCCGGACCAATTTAGACCTTTTTGGACGACTTAAGACCAGACCAGCTTGGACCAGTTTAGACCAGATCAAACTACATTCAACAGACCAGTTTTTGTGGCCAGGTTTGGGGGTCTGGTGGACTCAGGTCTGGATGTTTCAGGGAGCTGGACCAGAGCCTGCGGCTGCTGCCCCAGTTCAGCGTGGACACTGGGATGGGACTGGAGCGACTGGTGACAGTCCTGCAGGGGAAGCGGTCCAATTACGACACAGACCTGTTCACGCCCCTGCTGGATGCCATGCACCAGGTGAGTCCCTGGGACCCAGGTACAGGTGCATTGTTGATGAGTCTGTTGTCACAGTGACCTGTGTCCTCCCCCAGAGGTCGGGGGTGGGGCCATACGGCGGCCGGACGGGGCCAGCGGATGTGGGGCAGGTGGATCTGGCTTATAGAGTCGTAGCGGACCACATTCGGACTTTATCGGTCTGCATCGCTGATGGGGTCCACCCAGGGATGTCCGGAGCCGAGTGAGCCTCTATCCACACAGCTGGGAGCCCAGTGATGTCATCCATCAGCTGGGAGGTCTTTGACGCCGTCTTTGTGTGGTTCAGGTTGGTGTTGAGGAGAATCCTGCGGCGGGCTGTTCGGTTCTTCATCGAGGTCCTGAAGGCTCCTCAGGGAGCGCTGGCCAGCCTGGTTCCCACCGTCACTCATATACTGGTAAAATACATTTCCCGTCATGCCTCATAGCCATAAGGACGCGGGCCATGTTCATGAAAGCACTTGTTTACTGGTCCAGGACTGGTTTAATAGAACCTGGCCCACATAGACCAACCGGAGAGCCAGAAACCAGATGGATGGATGGATGAATAGATGAATGGATGGATGAATTTTTTTTTTTTTTTTTTTTTTTTTTTAATTTATTTATAACTTTTTATTTTTCAAAATGAAGACAAAGACAATAAATAAATAAAAAAAGAGACATTACAATAACAAAAAAAATTAAAAAAAGAGGGTGGGGGGAAGGGTTGGTACAGATAAACTTTAAGAATGATGGTGCCTCTAGCGTCAGTTCAGGTCCAGCTCTAAAAGAAGAGTAAGTCAAATAAAATAAGAAGCATGTGACTAACACATCAGGTCATATCATTATCACATTATTCTCAACTGTTGTCTAATGACAGCCCATGGGGCAAATTGGTCATTTTCGTTATCTTTGAGGATTGCGGTTGCCTTTTCCATTGATAATAAATCCATAAAGTCATTCAGCCAGTTGTGTTTGTCAAAGCAGTTTGGTTTGCAAATCTTCCAGTTCATGAGTATTGACCTCTTTACAGACAGGAAGGCGAGAGCAATGATACATTGCATAATCTTCCCATGCACATTCTCCACTGCACTCCCCAATAAACACACAACAGGACATTGAGGAACGCGAATATTCAAAATAGCTTCCAAAATGTCAATTACTTCAGACCAAAATTGTTGGACTACTGGGCAGAACCATAGCAGATGTATAAATGTACCAAGCTCACCACAGCCATGCCAGCACAGTTCAGAGACATTTGGGTCCATTTTTTTAGCTTTAGCTGGATGGATGAATGGATGAATTAATTGTTGACTGACAAATGGATGGATGGATAAATGGGTAGGCAGATGGAAGGATGGATGAACAGATAGACAAATGAATTGTTAACAGTGGGATGGATGGATAAATGGTTAGGCAGATGGATGGATGGATTAATGAATTGTTGATGGATGGATGGATGGATAAATGGTTAGGCAGATGGATTGATGGATTAATGAATTGTTGATGGATGGATGGATGGATGGATGGATGGATGGATAGACAGATTGGATGGATCAATTAATTGTTGACTGACACATGGATAGATGGATGGATGGATGAACAGATGGATTAATGAATTGCTGATGAACAGTGGGATGGATGGATAGATGGGTAGGCGGATGGGTGGATGATGACTGTTGTTTAATTGATTGACTGATTGCTTTAACTGATTGATTAACCCTCTCCTCCGGCAGGGCGACGTGTACCCGGAGCTGCACAGGGAGGCGGATCGGGTGAGTCTTCTGGTTCTGGATCTGTCGGGTCTCGGTCGGGAGTGATGTCACAGGAAGTGGTAATGAGTGGAACCTCTGTTTCAGATCATGGCTGTGATCGAGGAGAACGAGGCTCAGTTCCTGTCGTCGCTGCAGCAGGGCGGCCGGCTGATCCGGCGCACACTCAGCAAGAAGGACCACAAAGATGGCGTCTTCCCTGGTCAGTGCTGGGAGACGATCGCCGGGCCTGGCTGGTCAGATGGGTCCGGTTTGATCGGGTCTGATGTCTGCTGTGGCTTTGATTTCAGCCTCGGTGGCCTGGTCTCTACACCGAGACCTGGGTTTTCCTCTGGACCTGGTGGACCTGATGCTGGAAGAGAAGGGGGTCCGTGTGGATCGGCAGGAGCTGGACCGCCTGGTCGCACAGAGCCAGCAGGTGGAGCTTCACTCAGGAGCGGCGATGGCCGGGTAGAACCGATGGATGACACTGTTTTAGACGGGTCTATGAACCAGATTAAAACAGAATTACACCAAAGAATGTGTGAAAACAAAAATACATCATGATATTACAGGAAGTAGAAACGTTTATGGAATACAGTTGTGGTTTTGTGTGAAAAAAGAGTCCACATATCACAATATTACAGGACTCAAGTTGTAGTTTACCGAGGAAAAGACTGTCATAATTCCAACTTCGAGTTTGATGGACCTGGGGGACCCCACGGGTTTGTGTTTGTGACCTGTAGGTGCGGGAGGTTGTGGTTGGAGAAGGTGACTGGTGGTGGAGAATAACTGCTTGGTGTTTCCATGGCTGCTGTTAATGATGTTTGAGCAATAAGTTGCCTGTTCCCCTCTAAGAGGGGGTCGGGTGGTCTTCTGGTGGTCCTGGTAGGTGAGCTTGAACAGTAAGGCCCCAAGCTTGATACCATCATTGAAGGGCCCGTGAAGGGAACAGAACTTTTATTGTGAAGGAAACCGGACTTTAATTGTGAAGGAAACAGGACTTTTATTGTGCAGGAAACAGAACTTTAACTGTGAAGGAAACAGAACTTCTTTTTTTTTTTTTTTTTTGGCTCTAGTGGCCCTTTATTGGAGATGCAGACTGGAAAGGGGTAGAGAGAGAGAACGGGGAAGACACACAGCAAAGGTGCGCGGGCTGGATTCGAACCCGCGACCGCTGCAGGAGGAGGACTGTAGCCTCAGTATATGGCCCGCTGCTTAACCCACTGCGCCACCGAGCGGCCCGGGAAACAGAACTTTAACTGTGCAGGAAACAGAACTTTTGTTGTGCAGGAAACAGAACGTTTGTTGTGCAGGAAACAGAACTTTTGTTGTGCAGGAAACAGAACTTTTGTTGTGCAGGAAACAGAACTTTTGTTGTGCAGGAAACAGAACTTTTGTTGTGCAGGAAACAGAACTTTTGTTGTGCAGGAAACAGAACTTTTGTTGTGCAGGAAACAGAACTTTAACTGTGCAGGAAACAGGACTTTTATTGTGAAGGAAACAGAACTTTAACTTTGAAGGAAACAGGACTTTAACTTTGAAGGAAACAGAACTTTAACTGTGAAGGAAACAGAACTTTAACTGTGCAGGAAACAGGACTTTTATTGTGCAGGAAACAGAACTTTAACTGTGCAGGAAACAGGACTTTTATTGTGAAGGAAACAGAACTTTAACTGTGAAGGAAACAGAACTTTAACTGTGAAGGAAACAGGACTTTTATTGTGAAGGAAACAGAACTTTAACTGTGAAGGAAACAGAACTTTAACTGTGCAGGAAACAGGACTTTTATTGTGCAGGAAACAGAACTTTTGTTGTGAAGGACACTGTCTCATTTCCCACTTTGAACTCCTCAGCTTATGTCCTTAACTCATCACCTCGTCTCCTTCTGCGACTCCTTTCCTTGCATCCTAGTCCTTTCCACCAGAGACACCAGCAGAGGAGTTGAAAGATGGGGACAGATAACATGACAACATTAGAAGGCTCTCATTAGAGAGATGAATAAGTGGGTACCTGATGATGTCACTGATGATGTCTTACACCTGCTGCAGGTGGGATCTGAGCTGCAGCTGGGTGGGCGGTCCCAGATGATGCTGGACATCCTCAGTCTGGCAGATCTGCAGCATCGAGGGGTTCCTCACACCAACGATGGTCTCAAATACCAATACAGGCTGGAGAAGGGCCGATACGGTACGCTCCCACCTGTACAGGTAGGGCAGTCAACCCTCTGTGGGGGATTCACACCAGTGACCTCAATATCCCTCATTCCAGAGTTCCCAGCATGCCGTGCGACAGTCCTAGCCCTGTATGATGGCAAGACTGTGGTGGACGAGGTGTCTGAGGGTCAGCGTTGTGGAGTTGTCCTGGACAAGACCTGCTTCTACTCCGAACAGGGAGGGCAGTCACATGACCAGGGATACTTCACCCGCCACGGCCTGCAGGTCTGCACAGTGCTCGCACGGGAAATGCATCATGGGAAAAGTATCTGCTGTGTGACTCATGATGTCTCCTGTCTCAGGATGTGCTGTACCCTGTGGAGGGGGTGGTACGGGCGGGGGGGTACGTGGTCCATCAGGTGACCGCAGCAGACACCCTGAAGACCGGAGACCAGGTCCAACTGCACCTGGACCAGGTAAGAGCTGTCGGAGCAGGATGACAGTCCAGGAAGCAGGTTTAGTTCAACAATTTGACCTTGGTAGACCCCAACAGATCCAGTAGACCTGACCCAAACCCTACAGATCCAGTAGACCTGACCCAAACCCTACAGATCCATTAGACCTTGGCAGAATCAACCGACCTCAACAGAAGCTAGATTAATCAGAAGCCAAACACAACAAGGAGACCAGTAGACCTCATAAACCACAAACCAAAAGCTTACAAACCTCAAAATACTTTGGTGGAACTGTCAGACCAAGACTCCCAGACAAACTAGGCCAAACGTACCCCAGTAGACCATAACGGACCCAACACACCACCATATATCCACCCATATGGCAACAAAACCAGCAGCCTCAGCCACTCACTGACTCACAACTTGTCTGTATGTCTCTCTCAGGCCAACCGGTTGTCCTGTATGGTGAAACACACAGCGACCCACATCCTGAACTTTGCTCTGAGGAAGGTTCTGGGTCCGTCGGTCCACCAGAGAGGCTCTCACGTGTCAGCCGACCGTCTTCGTTTTGACTTCAGCATCAAGGTGCAGATGTGCTAACTAACCAACCGACAGGGTGTTGGTTACAGTGGTTCTTCTGGTTCTGACGGTCCTCGTCTGTCCTCCTCAGGGTTCTCTCAGCGTCTCTCAGCTGCAGGAGGTGGAAAGGTGTGTTAATGGAACCATCTCAGCCAATCAGGTGGTCCACAGCCTGGAGGTTCCTCTACAGAGAGCCAGGAGCATCAGCGGACTAAGGATGGTGGATGAGGTGAACCCACTTTCCACCTCACTGTCTCAACTGATGTCCACAGGTGTGCTGACAGTCCTGTCCTGTATCTGCAGGATTATCCGGACCCAGTTCGGGTGGTATCGCTTCAGGTTCCGGTGTCCGAGCTGCTGGATGGCGGGACAGACAGAGACACGTCTGTGGAGCTCTGCTGTGGAACGTGAGTCCAGCACTCTTGTTCACCTGGGACTCACCTGTGGAGTCATTGGCTTGTCCACTGACTCCATCATTGCTGGTTCTGTTCTCAGCTCTTCAGGTGTCTTTAAGCAAGGGTGGGGAGTTGTTGTGATTCCAGGTCCAGGCAACAGGAATTGAATATACATCATACAGGGACATGACCCACTGGTGTCTGAAGCCCAGTTGTACCAACCGCTAGTGAATCTCAACATGACTGACATAAACCAGCCTGAGAGCTGCTCGGACCACCACCACCTCGACCCAGATACCACAAACTAGCCGTTTGTAGCCAGGGCATGCTAACCCAGTGGTGCTGAGTGTCATCAGCTCAAATACAGCCTGATCAAATCCATGGTTTCTGGTTGCCGTCTCACCTGCTGGATCGTTAGGGGCTTTGGTCCTAGATGGGTTTGTACCGAGCCGTGTCAGGTTGGTTTTGAGTTACTTCAGGTCATGTTGGTATCGAGTCATTAAGGGTCAGGTTGGTCCCGAGTCACTTTGGGTCAGGTTGGTCCCTGGATTGTCAGGTGTAGTCTCTAATAATATTGGCCAGACTTCTACAAATAAGAGCTGCACCAACCCGGGTGGGATGAAGGCCGTCTCTTCTAATCAGACCGGGCTTTCCCCAAAACGTCTTCCAATTGTCAATAAAGGCCATGACGTTTTCTGAACACCACCGAGACAACCAGCAGCGGAGCAATGAAATGCGGCTAAACATATACCTGGTCAGATTGAGGAGGGGACTAGAGAAACCTATGCAGTCCTGCATGGTTTTGGCGTAGTTATACACCTACACAATATTAACTTTAGTGACTTCTGACTGGCGTAGACGGGTGTGACTGGTGTAATTACAAGTGTATCACAGGTGTGTGACAAGACTTCGACAGGTGTGTTACATTACTATTAAAAGTGTATTACAACGTGTATTACAGGTGTATAGAGCGAATGCGCATGACGTCACAGTGAGTTACGCCCACTGTGTGGCAGAAAGACTGAGTGTCAGCGTAGACTTTCAGTTTGAGCACTTGAAAACATCTAAAATGGGAAAGAGCTGTCCTGCTATCGACTGTACTCATAGATTTAGCAAGAAATCTGAATTATCCTTTTACAGACTGCCGAAAAATAAGTTTAAGAGAGACAAATGGATCGCTGCAATTCGCAGAAACAACTGGATTCCAGGCACCGAAATGTGGATTTGCGGTTCCCATTTTGTATCAGGTAATGTTAGATTTTTGGGTAGCTAACGTTAAACGGTCAAATCATAAAGTTCGGTGTCCTCATCACTTTAATTTCGCCAACAAATCCTGCCTTGAAGTCGGACGTCAAGACTTTTGTATGCCTTCAAGCTTTGCTTCGTGTATTTCCCCGGTGTAGAAATTAAGTACATATAAATATCAGGAAACTCGATTCGTGGCCAAATATTAATGTCCATGGGCCACTGGTTCTCGGGGTAACTGTACGGGTCACTGTCAAGTCCAAATGCCTTTAATTCAAGCCGATAATCGGCTGTTATCCCGTCTTCTCCACTAGTTGCAGCAATTTTTGCCACTCAGTGCAAGTAAGGGGGCGTGATCCAGTGGGGAAGTGACATCAATGCAAACCCTCTATTGCAGGTGTGTGACATTACTATTAAAAGTGTATTACAGGTGTGTGACAAGACTTCGACAGGTGTGTGACAGGTGTATTGCAGGGGTGTGACAAGACTGTTACAAGTTTATTACAGGTGTGTGACAGGACTATTACGGGTGTATTGCAGGTGTGTGACATTACTATTAAAAGTGTATTACAGGTGTGTGACAGGACTATTACAGGTGTATTACAGGTGTGTGACAGGACTATTACAGGTTTATTACAGGTGTGTGACAGGACTATTACAGGTTTATTACAGGTGTGTGACAGGTGGTGTTGTGCTCTTAGCCACCTCTTGCAGACTGGTGCCATCCGGGATCTGGTGATCATCTCAGAGAAGCAGATGGTGAAGGGAATCAGCCGGATTGTGGCTGTGACGGGACAGGATGCTACCCAGGTAAGTGAATGAATGATCACATGATGACATACTGAGACGGCATTTATGAACGAATTAATGATTTAATTTTCTATGCCCTTCAGGCTCGAGAAGCGGGACAGGCTCTGTCTCAAGAGGTGGACTCTCTGTCAGCCAGACTCTCCGCCCCCTCGAACCTTGACTCCGCCCAGCATCTTTCCAAAGAGGCCAGCATCCTCTCTGATGTAAGTGGCCTACCCATGATGCACCACAGCTGGTGAGATGAGGATTATTGACCCTGCGGTGTGTCTGACAGGCTGTGGACAACACACCCCTCCCCCAGTGGCAGCGCAGAGAGCTGCAGAACCACCTGAGGGCGCTGCTGAGGACCAGTAACACCAGCATCAGGAAGATGGAGTCCAGAGAAGTAAGCTCTCACCCAAACCACACCCCACATACACCTGACATCCACCTGTGAGCTGAGCAGAAGCTCAACTGTGACTCTGATCTCCTGTCATGCTTTGCTTAGGCTGCAGACAAAGCTCAGGTTCTGCTGGAGAAGAATGGCAGGAAGGAGCTGCTGGTGGACTCCGTGGAGACGGACTCGCTGTCGGTGCGTAGAACCACACCTGCACATGTGCAGCGCACTTTAGTCACATGACTCGTCATGTGGAGACATTCCTACACGGGTGAAAATATAAGGCAGACACAGGGAGACACAGAGCTGTGGTTTGTGCAGTCTTGTGCTAGTTACTGAAAAATCTGGTCATCCCGCTGCTGCTTCCACATGACTGCTGTGTGCTGCTGACGTCCCCGACTCCCCCAGTCTGGCCTTCGGCAGGAGGGCCCCCCCTTATGAGCCTGGTCCTGCTCAAGGTTTCTTCCCTCCTAAAGGGGAGTTTTTCCTTGCCACTGTTTGGCTTAAGGTTTTTCTCCCACTAGGGGAGTTTTTACCTGCCATTGTTTATGTAATAATTGCTCGGGGGTTTATGTTTATGTTTATGTTTATGTTCTGGATCTCTGGAAAGCGTCTAGAGACAACATCTGTTGTATTAGACGCTATATAAATAAAGTTGAATTTAATTGAAAAAATAGTAACTAGTTACCGTTACTAGTTACTTCAGTAAAAAGTAACTCAGTTACTTAGACCAAAAAGTAATGTGTTACTATGAAAAGTAACTTTTTAGTTACTTCTCCCCGCTTCTTCACTTCCTGTGTCAATAACGTTGGTTGCTTAGCAACAAGCTGAGAACGGCCAGTGAGCTTCAGCAGCAGCTGAAGAACAGGAGCCTTTGATGAATCGTTCATTACAGTCTCAGATATAATCTATGGTGGCATGTTGGTTTATAACAGGGGTAGGCAACCCTGGTCCTCGAGTGCCACTGTCCTGCATGTCTTAGATGTTTCCCGGCTTCGACACACCTAATTTTAATTAACGGTGCTCATTAGCTTGTCATCAAGGTCTGGGCAGTTCTGTTGATGACACAGCTCCTTGTATCACGGTGTGCTGAACCAGGGAAACATCTAAGACATGCAGGACAGTGGCACTCGAGGACCAGGGTTGCCTACCCCTGATTTATAAGAATCTTTTTGCCCAGAAGAAAAAAGAGCGACAACAACGACCCATTATTTTCTTCTCTCGAAAAAACACACCTGCACCGCGGCTTTAGGAGAAAAAGACGCTACAGAGTCGGGATGCAGCGGCGCAGTCAGAAGAGCAGCGAAATACGTGCAAGGCGGTGCTGATCTCCGCAATTTGAAGCCTTCTATAATTGTAAAAAGAATTGAATTTATCATGGGTTCTTTTTGGAACGTAACCCCCGATAAAAAGCAGGGATTACTGTAATGACAATATCTCAATGTTGCGACACTCTCCTTCTCTTGGCTCGCCATGACCGTCATGTTTTTGAACGCACACACACAATGTTTCTTCTGGTCTCCGCGTGTGGGGGGAAAAAAAGCTTCACTGTAGCCAGAAATAACGGAGTAAGGCACCGTTTGGTAACGGTAATTGCGTTACTGAATTTAAAAAGTAATGCGTTAGAATATTAGTTACCACAAAACTAACGGCGTTACTGTAACGCGTTACTAAATAATGCGTTAGTTTGTGATTGGTCCAGACTTCACAAGATTAATTTTTTTTTTATATATATTTTTATCCCTGGTTTTTTCCCCATTTTATCACCCAGTGCTCCTACCTAGTCAGTCCTGGGCATTGCCACTCTCTACCAACCCCGGGAGGGCCCTGCACTGAGCTCAGGTCTCCTCCTTAACCTGAGGAGTGAGCAGGCCGCATCTTTTCACCAGACAGGGTGGGGCTTCTCCGGCCGGACGTAGCGCGTGGAAGAATCACGTTATTTCGGCCGGATCCTCCCCACCCCATCTGGCGCCCCGGTTGGCCAGAGGGGGCATGTAGAGCCCAGGACTGTGTGCATGTTTTTGTCACATTAGCTACCCAAGGGAACACGGGGAGAACATGCAAACTCCACACAGAAAGGCCCTTTCGCCAACCCCACCCAGGGTGTGGGCACTGAAGTCATGGGGGAACTAACACGCACTTCAGCGCCCACAGCGTCCCCGGCGGGAATCGAACCCAGGACCTTCTTGCTGTGAGACGGCTGCACTACCTGCTGCGCCACCGTGCCCCACACACAAGATTTATTTTCATAAAAGGAAACATTTTTAGTTTTCATTTTTAATTAAAATGTTAATTCCAATAACCTAAATATTTGTTAGTTTTTTAGCCTGTCAACAGTAGTAAACAAGGTGTATTATGGTTGTTTTTGGCAATGATGTCAGACAAATGTGATTGTCTTTCATCGCTCAGCTCTGTGTTACGTCTCCTCAGTCTGTTTATAGATACGTAATGAGCCTGTAAGCTAGAGGGGGGGGTTGCAGGTCTGGATCTAGGGAGGGAGGGAGGCCAACACTGCAGAGACGGGGTCTCTCTGGTTGGTTCCTGTCAGCATTCATATTCAGCTGGCGGATATTCAGGGAATGACCTGCACATCCTGCTAATAACACAGTAATCTGCGCAACAGAACCGTGGGAGCAGAATGAGGTTTCAAGTACTGATCATCAGTTCTGGTTCTGTTTCAGGTTCTGATGAAGACTGTAAACCGGCTCAGCTCAGTCACTCCTGGCAGTTATGTGATGCTGCTGGCTCACCAGAGGCATTCTGGGAAGGTTCTGTGTGCCTGTCAGGTTCCTAAGGTAACAGTAATTTTGAAAGGGGCGGGGCCCAAGTGCTGTTTGCTGATTGGATGGAGTGTGTCACCTGACTGTCTCTCCTCCCACAGGACTCGCCCAGCCTTCCGGCCTCTGAATGGGCGGTGGCCGTCTGTCACCAACTCGGGGGGAGCGCTGGCGGCTCTGTACTGGTTGCCAAGGGAACAGGAAGCAGCGATGACATCACTGAGGCTCTGAGGTTCGCCGAGGACTTTGCCGCTCAGAAAATGACGTGACAGTGATGTCACACTGCTGCCGGAGTCTAAGCCCCACCCCCAGATCCTGCTGCCCCTGGACAGTTTGTGACTTTTATAAAAGTGAACATTTCTTTGTTTTAGAAGAAATAAACTCAGAATGGAGATGTTTATGGGTTTATTTTGATTATTGTCAGCATTTTAACACCATTTCCTCCAGCCCTGGATCAGCTCCTGGTCCTGGATCTGGTCCTGGTCCTTCAGAGCATTGACGCGTTGAGCCACTGCAGCAGAATCACAAACATTCAGTTACTGAAGTTCATCGTCTGAAGGAACTTAAACCAAGAACTGAGTGAGCAGCTCCTCAACAGGAAGTAGTTCATCATTCAAATAGAGGTGGAGCCAGAGAGACATCCTCCCAGAATCCTGCAGTGATGTCGCCACCACACATGATAACTATAATGCTAACATGCTATAATGCTAACATGACGCAAGAACGAGACGTTGGCAGCATCACCACGTCTGCTCCACCTGTGCTGCGTCGCTATGTGTGAAATTCACATCCCCGAAGTTAAAACAGCTGGCTTCATGCCAAAACTGCTAACGCTAGCTCGTAGTAGAGACGTTAACGGTGGACATTCGTAGCCTGTTCAGGTTCTCTGGAAAAACATGCAAGGATGCACATGATAACTATAATGCTAACGTGCTATAATGCCAACGCCTTGACGACAGGCGGTGTTTGTGAATGTTGCCATTAGCGGATGCGTGTTAGCATAAGCAATCTTGGCATTAGCCGTGTGCTAATAGCACTATTTCCCATGATCCTCCAGCACCCTGGTTTGTCTCATGTATGTGATGTTTCAAATGCGGAGCTCCGTACTTCCAGCAGGTTCAGCTCCACCGTCCCAGATCCGTCTTTGTCCAGCACGTTGAACGTGTCTGCAGACAGAAGATGACACGGTGAGGACAGAGCGGGGAGGAGGTTTGTCTTCAACGCCAACAACGGCGAGGACTCACCGAACAAGGTCTCCAGACGAACCAAACAGCACACAAAGTTGTCAAAGTCGATGCTGAGATCCGGTTCGCTGTACCGAGCGACGATCACCTGGTGGAGAGGACTGTTCAGACTGAAACCTGCAGACAGAGAAAAGCTGGTCAGGTTCAGGTGACCGGAAACAGGTAGCTTTGAAAGAAAGCCTTACCAGCTTCCTCCACAGCCGTCCTCATCTCCGTGGAGCTCATGGAGCCCGAATTATCCATGTCTCTGTCCCGGTAGATTTTCTGTCAGAAAACAAGGCGGCGGTTAAAATTTTACCAAGATTTCTGTCCCTCGCCCCGCCTCTCTCTATCCCTGGATCCCCCTTTCAACTTCTTGACTCGGTTATCTCGTCATATTTATGGCAACGTAAACGACTGCTAACTTGCGCTGCCTGTCAACCTGACGGGGCAGAGATGGAGCTACAGTCAGGTGATGGTATGTCAGGTCTTGCATTTCTCTGACCCCCACCCCGACTTTCCCTCAGATTAACTAAAAATCTGGGTACAATTTAGGAAGTATTTTGTATTTTCCGGGTTCTCTTCTGAGCCCTGTGGCATTGAACAGTCTCTTGAAACCATCCTGCCAGGAAGGTGTCGAGTTTTTTAAAGACCTGTTCTTGGGCAACAGCCTGGTGTCTTTGAGCTGCTAAGTGAAAAATTCAGTGTTCCTAAGTCAAGTTTTTTCAGATATATTCAAGCGAGGTATTTTGTTCTGTCTCATTTATCTGGTTCTTTGATATCAGCAGATGTGACCCCTGTTGACGGAGTCGTCTCCATCAGTCCACTCAAAGTTAATCTCAGCTCTACATAACATGGTGTTGGATCCTGAATGCCTCTCCACAGATTAGCACAGCAGGGGAGGAAGACGGGTCTCCCTCTTGGTCTTCCACACTTAAACTGGTTAACTCGACCTCCCTCCGTGCACGTCACAGTTTAATTCATTTCAAAGTGGTGCACGGGATAGCATCTCAAAAGAAAAGCTTCCTCTATGTGCCCTGATGTTAGCCCACACTGGTGTTGTGGAGTGAACTTCTCCATCCAACGTCTCAGGTTTTAGGCATGAGGTTGGAACCAAACCCGCTTCTTGGATTCGTGGAGCCAGAGGTCGAGTGGACCCCTACTCATGCACAATGGCTCCAAGAAATCATTGTCAAGGTTCTGGAGAAGATTCTCCCTGAAATAACCAAGTGGGAAGTTTCAGAAGACATGGGTCCTTCTCTGAATGCATTCCTCTGGGAAGACTTGGCCGCAAGCTGCAGCTCAGCAACAGGTTATATTCTTGGCTAATGTTAATTTCTTGCACAGGCTCAAGATGTGGCAATGTGCTCGTATTATGGTGCATCGGCAGTGACTAGGAAGGGATTACTTAACATTTGAAGGTTTTATGTGCTGTTCTCTTTCATGCCTATCTGAACGCATTGGTGCCATTTGTTGCTCATGTTTACTCATTTCTGTTATGTTAATTTATCGTTGCACTATTTGATAAATCAATAAATCCTTCAATAAACAGATTTTGATTTAAAGAAAGAAGAAAGAAAGAAAAACGGGTGATAAGTCAACAATATTGACGACGACGGCAAGATTGAAGGCCCATCATAATTCTGATCTGCGGCCGGTTTTAATGTGACTTGAAGCATTAGAAACTGCTGAGGGGTTCTAGATGTCGCACACCTGCAGGTTTGGACTCACCAGGTAGATCTCGATTTTGGTCCAGAGAACTTTAAACTCTACCAGGCCCAGTTTTCCGCTGCCATCTTTCTGAAGACCTGGTTCAGGAGCTTCTGAATTTCATAACCCTTGAACCCCTCCTCCCCTGGTTTTATGCATCACTGCTGTCACAATAAGAGCTTTTTCTACTATAGCTGATGGGGTTTTCAAAATAAAAGTTCATTTCAACAGCAACATTGATGTGTGGCAGTCTATTATTTTGAAGGATACGTCCAGCAAGTTGACCATGTTGCGACATGTGGTGATGCCAAAGCCGCTGGTCTGAATGTCGGAACCTGTCAAACACACACAGGTGTAACTGGGTAATCTCCGAGTCCTGCCTGCAGGTGAGAGCGGTGGGACTTACGTTTGGTCACCACTTTGTTGAGGATCTTCTGCAGCTCGTAGACGCTGATCTCACAGTCCTGCAGAGACGGTCTGGGGTTTAGATCGTTCCACATCAATATTCAGATCAATGACTCAGGCGACCAGCTCACCTGTCCCGCCAGCTGCCCAAACAGACCCTTGAAGCGGTCGTCCACGTCGTCCTCATCGATCTCAATCTGCAGCACAAAAAATTCCTTTTACTGATGCTTGGTGCAGCAGGATGTCCAGCATGCTGGATGAGGTGACCAACACAACAGGTACACAGAGGAGGTCGGACAGGTGATCACGCCAACAACAACAAAGGACCATGTGGACAAGTTGTCCTGGATAGAAGACTGGTCAGATGAAGATGTGCATGTCAGTAGACTCACCTTCTCTACTCGGGACTCGACGGGGTCCTCCAGCTCTCTGTAAAAAGATGCCGTAAAAAACGTTTTATCAAGTATTTTATGTGTATCATGTTCACCAGCAGGTGGCAGCACAGAAGTCATTTATATGTATTTTCCAAGTGGCAACCATCTAACTTCCAGGCTGAGACTGGAACTAAGACGTGTTGCAGGTCCTCTACAAGAGGACAAGAGTCCCGCTTATAAGGGCATCAACCTCCTCTGTGCTGCCCCCTGTTGGTGGTTCCAGGAACTGCACCAGACAGCCCCCCAGGTGCTGCAGATGCTAAACTGAACGTACTGGAAGTCGGCCTGTTTCTCAGAGAACACCCGAACGCAGAAGTCCCCATCGTTGTTGGGCTCGAAGGTGGAGGGGACGATCAGGTACTCTCCCGGCGGCAGGCAGAAGCGGCTGCACACCTCCCGCAGGTTGGTGAAGGTTTCAGAGCGAGCACTGCAGGCATGACGCAGGAAGTAGTTTCTGTCCAGGTGGAGGTTCCTCCGCCCGGAGAACTGATGGACACGGCAGGTTAGCTCCAGGTCCAAGCAGGTGGCAGGATGAAGTCAGAGTGAGCAGAACGAAGGTCTTACCTCATCAGGAACCTGGAACACAAGAAAGGAGCTTCAGAAAAAGAGCAGTGTTGTCTCCTGCTCATGATCTCCACGAGTCTCAACCTTTGGGCCTGTCCCAGTCGTCTCTGGACAGCTTGAATCACTTCACTGTATCATTCATAAACAGCGATGAACAAGGCTCTTCATCGGAGACCAGAAGAGGCCACGCCTCTGGGAGGAGCCTGAGCGATACCAGCTGCAGATCTCCTCCGTGCTGCTTTAGCAGCCCGCCGCTGCAGGTCCTCACCTCGTAGATGGCGAACCCGATGGTGTGCATGTCCTTGCCCATCCTCCTCATGCGTCTGCGGTTCTTCTGGATCAGACCGACCACGAAGCTGCAGCCGGCCTCGTCGTCGTACGGGTCGTCGTCCTCCTCGTCCAGCCGGATCACAAACTGAGGGTTCATCCAGAACGTGTCTGCGGACCACAGAACCGAGTTATTCATAGAGCACATATAAAACTGGCTGAAGCAGCGTCACCTCCACCTACGTTCGTCCGTCTGTAAACAGATTCAGCTCAAATACAAGTTTGTACCTCATTTGAGGCTGCTTCGGATAAAGCATCTTTTTATGATCAAATGTTTATTAACACTGTAGATCATGGCATTTTACTGCACAGGTTAGAGCATGTTGTTGGGATTAAAGGGACAGCTCTACGTTGGTTTAAATCATATCTATCTGACAGGTTCCAGTTTGTTCATGTACATGAGGTTTCTTCAGAACAGTCAAGGGTCTGTTATGGTGTTCAACAGGGTTCAGTGCTAGGGCCAATCTTGTTCAGTTTATACGTGCAGCCGTTGGGAAGTATAATCCAGAATCACAGCATACACTTTCATTGCTATGCTGATGATACACAGCTGTATTTGTCTATGAAGCCAGATGAGACAGAACCGTTGGTTAAACTTCAGGCATGTCTTAGGGACATCAAGGACTGGATGTCTGGAAATTTCTTGCTTCTAAATTCAGATAAAACAGAGGTTATCATTCTTTGTCCAGAGCATCTTAGGAAAGGATTAGATTGTGTTGCGATGGCTTCCAGTGCAACTGTGAGAAACCTTGGTGTTGTTTTCGATCAGGATTTGTCATTTAAACCATATGTTAATCAGGTTTATAAAATAGCGTTTTTCCATCTCCATAATATTGCAAAAATCAGGAAAATCCTCTCGCAGAGTGATGCAGAAAAACTAGTTAATGCGTTTGTATCTTCTAGACTAGATTACTGTAATGTGTTATTAGCAGGATGTCCAAGTAGTAAAGTGCTGACAGGAATCAGCAGGAGAGACCACGTCTCTCCAGTGTTAGCGTCGCTCCACTGGCTACCTGTAAAATTCAGAATCCAATTTAAAATTGTATAACTTGCATATAATGCCCAAAACAGCTTAGCTCCGCATTATTTACAAGACCTGGTAGTGCCTTATGTTCCTGGCAGAGCTCTCCGTTCTCGGAGTGCAGGTTTACTCGTAGTTCCTAGAGTATCCAAATGTAGATTTGGAGGGCGGGCGTTCTGCTATCAGGCACCATTACTATGGAACCAACTTCCAATCTGGGTTAAGGAGGCTGACACCACCTCCAACTTTAAAACTAAACTTAAAACCTTTCTGTTTAGTAAAGCCTATAGTTAGTGTTTAGTAAACCTCTAGCTGGTGTTGGTAAATCTCTAGTTAGTGTAAACTCTAGTGTGTTAGAGTCAGTAGTCATAGTTGCAGATATAGAACAAGACTATGATAGTTAGTCTCAAATATAGCTTCGCGGTAGATATGCTGCTATAGGCCTATGCGGCAGGAGGTTTTTCCCCTTATGAGCCTGGTCCTGCTCAAGGTTTCTTCCCTCCTAAAGGGGAGTTTTTCCTTGCCACTGTTTGGCTTAAGGCTTTTCTCCCACTAGAGGAGTTTTTACCTGCCATTGTTTATGTAATAATTGCTCGGGGGTGATGTTCTGGGTCTCTGGAAAGCGTCTAGAGACAACATCTGTTGTATTAGACGCTATATAAATAAAATTGAATTGAATTGAATTAAAACAACTCAGGTTTGAGGCAGATTTCTGATCAAAGAGACAGGATATGGGGTAAACGGCGGTGGCTCACTGGGGTAGTTCCTGCAGCCGCCGGCGGTGGATCCTCTCCTCCAGTTGCCCTCGAACTTGGACAGCGCCCACTTGGAGACGCCATCGTCGCTCAGAGCATCCGGGGTCAGGTTACAGATCTCCAACCTGGAATAGTGGCGCAGGAAGTCCTGGAAGGACATCCTGCAAGGCAAAGCAGAGGGTTTTCCTTCCCCACCTCATGTAACCCAGAAGTAAGTTCAGGTGAGCAGGCGAGGTCTTACCAGAACTCTCCGTCTTCTGAGCGGTGGCTCAGACGCTGCTGGTCATCGTCGCTGATGTAACGCCACTGCGCCGAGCTGTCAGGGGACGGCCACGAGAAGCCGTTACATAGACTACAAATACTACAAATAGCACCAATACCAGACCAGCTCGCCCATGGAGACCCCTGTCTACCCACCCTTGTCAACCCACTCATCACTATGGCAACCAGAATGCAGGCCCACGCCCCCCTGACCCCTCTGGTTCTCCTGCTGTGATACAGGTCCCAAACCTCGCTGCAGGTCCTGGATACAACTTGACTTCATCATCAATCCCATAATTCCTCTACACGACGCAGAGCAGCTCCTTGTAAACTAATACACGGTGGGTCCTGCTGCTCGGCTTCCTGCCAGCACATCCTTATATGCAGTGTATTTATGGTTAACTCGTGTGATCAAAGCTTCGCCTCCATCAAACCTGCACCTTTATTTTATGTCTACTTGTCCAGAAAAATAAAGTTTTCATGCTACCTGTCGCTCCAGGCCCCTGTCCACTCCACCTGACCCCAGGGGTTCCTGATCCGGATCAGCTTCTCTGTGTCACCACGATAATCCACCTGCAGAGAATCAGAAGCAGAGATAGAGGAGGACGGGGACAATCAAAGGAGACCTCAAAAGGGAGCAAGGAAATGTCCAAGAACACGTCAAAGGACACAAAGTAATGTCCAAGGAGGCATACAATTAAACATCAAATAAATATTAAATAGACAAAGGAAACATCTGAGCAGACAAGGAAACATCTAAGACGACAAGGAAACATCAGAGGAGAAAAGAAAACGTCTAGGACGACAAGGAAACATCTAGGACGACAAGGACACATCTTGGACGACAAGGAAACATCTTGGACGACAAGGAAACATCTTGGACGACAAGGACACATCTTGGACGACAAGGAAACATCTTGGACGACAAGGAAACATCTTGGACGACAAGGAAACATCTTGGACGACAAGGAAACATCCGAGCAAACAAGGAAACATCTTGGACGACACGGAAACATCCGAGCAAACAAGGAAACATCTAAGACAACAAGGAAACATCTTAGCAGACAAGAAAACGTCTAGGATGACAAGGAAACATCTAAGCAGACAAGAAAACGTCTAGGACAGCAAGGGAACATCTTGGATGACAAGGGAAACATCTGAGCAGACAAGGAAACGTCTAGGACGACAAGGAAACATCTGAGCAAACAAGGAAACGTCTAGGACGACAAGGAAACATCTGAGCAGACAAAGAAACATCTAGGACAACAACGCAACATCTAAGACGATAAGGAAACATCAGAGCAGACATCAAAGGATATTGAGTAAACACTGTTCCATTTTGGTCAGAACCAGACACATACTCGAACCTACAGCCACACTGAAGCTGCCGCTAAGGCTCATGGGAACTTTAACATGATACATTTGGTTTCTTGTTTGCTCTTCAGAAAGAACAAGATCATGGACTTCACTCTAAGGGCCAGGTCATCATGGCGGGGGCTGTTCCCTCACCTCAGCTGCACCTGTCACAGAGTAGGCGTGGCCTTTCACCAGCTTCTGAGAGGTGACGGCTTCAGAGTCCGCCGAGCTCGTGATCTGAAAAGTACGAGATTATCATCACGAGTGTTTGTGTGTGTGGCATCACGTGCACCTGCGTGAGCGGCATACGTCGATGGAGCAGCCCATCAGTGAGCCTCGGCCCAGAGCCTTCTGGATGATCTGGAACAGGTGGGGGTCGGGTCGGCTCAGCTCGTGGACCTCTGCGATTCCTCCGGTGAAATCCTCGAAGCCCTCGGTGGTCGAACCCCCGGACAGAGCCTCGTAGCAACCGTTTAGCCTGCAGTGACATCACATGTCACATGAAAGTCACGTCTTGTAGTTTTCTTCCGTGTTACTAGCATGTATAATTCTATAATTTATTGTTATTCTGTATGTTTTTTATTATGTATATAATTGTGTCCTGTATGAGGACCCCGGGAATAATAGCCCTTAGTCCCGGAGTGATGGCTAATGGGGATCCTAATAAATAATCAAATAAACAAATGTCCCCCACCGGTCTTCCAGGATCCAACATTCAGGCCAAGTTATGATGCCCCTGTAAAAGCTCAGAGGAAAGCTTTCTGGTTGTTTATTTACAGAACCCCAGAAGGTCCAAGCAGGGTCTGTTTACAGGGTTCTGGTCCACAGATCTGCCGCTTGCCACTTTAAACTCGTCCGTCCTCCGGACTGTCTCAGTACCGCCCAGACACCACCAGAAGTCCTCACAGTGTCAGGACCTCACTAGGGCCTGGACCTCACTGGGGTCGGGACCTCACTGGGGTCTGGACCTCACTAGGGCCTGGACCTCACATTGCTTGGACCTCACTATGGGTCTGGACCTCACTATGGGTCTGGACCAGACATTGTCTGGACCTCACTACGTCTGGACCTCACTATTGGTCTGGACCTCACTAGAATCTGGACCTCACTAGGGTCGGGACCTCACTAGGGTCGGGACCTCACTAGGGTCGGGACCTCACTAGGGCCTGGACCTCACTAGGGTCGGGACCTCACTAGGGCCTGGACCTCACATTGCTTGGACCTCACTATGGGTCTGGACCTCACTATGGGTCTGGACCTCATTAGGGTCTGGACCTCACTATGGGTCTGGACCTCACTATGGGTCTGGACCTCACTATGGGTCTGGACCTCACTATGGGTCTGGACCTCACATTGTCTGGACCTCACTAGGGTCTGGACCTCACTAGGGTCGGGACCAGACATTGTCTGGACCTCACTATGGGTCTGGACCTCACTATTGGTCTGGACCTCACTAGAATCTGGACCTCACTAGGGTCTGGACCTCACTATGCGTCTGGACCTCACTATTGGTATGGACCTCACTAGAATCTGGACCTCACTAGGGTCTGGACCTCACTATGCGTCTGGACCTCACTATGGGTCTGGACCTCACTATGGGTCTGGACCTCACTATGGGTCTGGACCTCACTAGAGTCTGGACCTCACTAGAGTCTGGACCTCACTATGGGTCTGGACCTCACTATGGGTCTGGACCTCACTGGGGTCTGGACCTCATTAGGGTCTGGACCTCACTATGGGTCTGGACCTCACTATGGGTCTGGACCTCACTATGGGTCTGGACCTCACTAAGGTCTGGGCCCGACATTGTCTGGACCTCACTACGGCCTGGACCTCACTAGGGTCGGGACCTCACTATGGGTCGGGACCTCACTAGGGTCGGGACCTCACTATGGGTCGGGACCTCACTAGGGTCGGGACCAGACATTGTCTGGACCTCACTACGTCTAGGGCATGGACCTCACTAGGGTCTGGACCTCACTATGGGTCAGGACCTCATTAGGGTCAGGACCTCACTAGAGTCTGGACCTCACTACGGCCTGGACCTCACTAGGGCAAGGACCTCACTAGGGCCTGGACCTTACTAGGGTCTGGACCTCACTAGGCTCTGGACCTCACTAGGGTCTGGACCTCACTAGGCTCTGGACCTCACTAGGGTCTGGATCTCACTAGGGTATGGACCTCACTAAGTCTGGACCTACAGTTCTTCTACCGACCACTAGGGTTTGGATCCGGACCTGCAGTTCCCCTATCGACCAAAAGGATCTGGACCTCACTATGGGTCTGGACCTCACTATGGGTCTGGACCTCAATAGATCTGGACCTCACTAGGTCTAGACCTGCAGTTTTTCTACTGACTACTAGGGTCTGGACCTCACTAGGTCTGGACCTCACTACAGTCTGGACCTGCAGAGCCTCTACTGACCACTAGGGTCTGGACCTGCAGAGCCCCTCCACGTTAAAGCTCAGATCCAGACTTGCCAACTGAGACGGGCTCTCGGTCGGGTCTTACTTGGCGTAGGCCTTCTCCAGCAGGGCGCTCCAGAACTCCCTCCCCTCAGCAGAGTGGACGAACAGCAGCTCATCATTTCTGACTGGTAGCCTGTCGTCGATAACCACATCCACCCACTCACCAAACTGCCAGAACTGCAGACAGGCGGACAGAGAGACAGACATCGAGAGGGTAAGACAGACGGCTCGTCGGAGGGACGGTCAGAGGGTCAAACTGAACCAGGTTTTCCCTCAGACGTCCGTCAGCTTCAGACCTGCTCAAACCCTGACTAGACATCCACCTGGAAGAGGGAATAGGAGGTCTATACCTGGAAGTGGAAGATGCCGGCGTACTCTCCATCCCTGAAGCTCTGTCCGTGAGGGACGACCCGGGTCAGAACCTCCTCATTGAGGGTCAGGGAGGCGATGGCGGCCAGCAGCCAGCAGTCACCTAGTGACAGACACACAGGAGGCGGGGCTAAAGGCTGAATTATGCTTCTGCGTCAAAATGGCGCCGTGCCTACGGCGTGTGGTTTGGGTCGACGCAGAGGACACGCCGTCACCTGCGCCGTCACTGACGTGCACCTCCCGAAAATTGTAACTACGCGTCGAGGAGACGCAAACCACACGCAGACCGAGAGGGCTGTGATTGGTTGGCTTGGAAGCAACGTATTTCCGGTTTCCAGTTTGAATCAGTAGTAAACTTTCAGGGCTCTTTTCTTCGTTTATGTGTGAATTTTTTTGTTTTGGTTTTTTGCACAATAGTTGTCCTTATCTCTTTGATTTACTGTGACCGAAAAAAGTCGGATAAACCATTCAGAAAAAGATCGCTAACTAGTGGCCGCGGGGGGTACTGCACCGCGACGAAATGGAGTGACGGAGAAGTCCGAAGGGTTCAGCACGGCGTCACAGCTGCGGCGTGTGCTCTGCGTTGGTGTGACGCAGAACCCTAATTCAGCCTTAAAGGTCAGCAAGTTTTTCATTGTCTTTTGTTGACAGCACATGTCCTGACACCAGCAGCTGCAGCTCTGGGAGTCGGTCTGTGTTTTCATCTGGATATTTGCATTTGTCTGAGTCAGAGGCTGTGGCTCTGGACGACCGCAGGGGCGGAAAATTAGCCGCTGAGCTCTAATTGGCTGCTCAGGGGGACTTTCAAGCTCAGGTGTCTCTATTGTTGGGAAACACCTGCGAGCAAGCTCTGTGGTGTCTCAGGTGTGTCAGGTAGTGATGTCAACAGGTAAAACCCCTCCCCCAGTGTGTTGTTCCCCTGCAGCCCGGCGTCAGCAGGTGAACAGAGTTCAGCATCACCCTGCTCTGGCTTCCCTCCAGCATTAGCGCCAAGCTGCTAAATGCTGCAGAGATTTAAAAATTAAATTAAAAATTCAGCTACGGGGTCTCATCATGCCTTTCGCATGGACTCTTACGGACGTCCTCAAACATTTACAGCTGTTGTGTGGAGGTAAGAGGGTGGGACCCACAATCCAAATATTTGTAAGTAGCGACTACAAGGTGGATCATGACATCAGAATCCCAGGTCAAACAGTCAAAACATTCATAACATCTGCTCAGAAGACAAACAAGCTGATGAAATTTCACCCTCTTATACCCCATTCACACGAGTTTGAATCTGGACGATACCAGCATCTGGGGTGGTTTCATCTGGTCCAGCGTAATATTCTAGTTTATATATTCTATACTATATTTTAATTTAGTCAAAGTGAAAGTTAAACTCACTAAATCGAAATTTACTCCAGATCTGTTGTTACTAGTTGGCTCGTTCAAGGTCAAATAAGAGACCAGCCTCCTACTGCTGATCTGGGAACTGAGACTGATGAGGGAAAACGTCTCCGACTCATTGAAGGAAACAACAAGCATCTCTAGAACGTTGATGGTTTCATTCAGAGCTCTGATGGGCAGGAATTTTATTGGCTAAACTGATGAAAATATTGTTTGAATGATCTAAAACCAAAAATCATGAAATGTTCTTCAGACGTGTCTCATGTAACAGGGATCAGCCTGGACCATGTGACGTGCTAAACAAACACCCACCCTGTTTTGAAACCGCCCACTCAACTGCTGCTCTGAAAGACTGGATAGGTGAATCACTGTTTGTAGAAGTCATCAGGTTCTGGAACCGGTTCTTCCAGTCCGTCAAAGAAATAAAAGCTGTACACGGAGCCTCTGCAGCTTACCCAGAGCTCCCTGACACACGTCTGTCCTGCTGGCGCCGGACAAGATGAACTCTGGTTCAGAGGTGAGCTCCTGCAGACAAACAAAGCAGAGGAATGGGAGGTTACAGGAGCTGGACCCGCACCGACCGTTACCACGCCCCCAACACGACAACCACACAGCACTAACAGTACCAGGACCCAACCAAACAGCACCAGGACCCAACCGGAAGTGGTAGATAGTGGACATTGGTTTAGGGGTGTGTCTAAACACGTTCCGGGTGCAGCAGACATCGGTTTAGGGCTGGACAGTCTTGGAAGACTCCTGGAGGCTGACGGAGTTAAAGACGGGACATTTCAAATTTAAGCGTCTTCTTCATCCGTCGCCTCATTCTGATCATGTATCATTTTTCGGTTGGTTTTTCCATCAGACTCCTATCATAGCACTCAACGCAGTATTTAAAGATGCCAGTGTACCAGTCATTCACGTGAATGTGCACGTCTGGTAGAATACGCGGCCACCTCAGTCACGTGACCAGTACTACCGGGGTTAAAACCACAGACTGTATCATGACGGGACTAAGCCTCTGGTGATGTCATCCTCGTACTGCACAGCACCACGTTGTAAATGAATAAACAGACGTCCTGCCTCACCCCACCTGACCCCTTCAGTGTCTTCTGTCTACATCTATTTATATACGGTAGTCATTTCTGTAGTGCACCAGTTAGCCATTGTGTCTGTGTCTCTCCTTTCTCTGTTCTTCATTCTCTCTGTCTGTTTTCTCTTTTCCTACTCTACCCAGCTGGCCTCCGGCAGGAGGGTCCCCCCCTTATTATCCAGGTCCTGGTCCAGGTTTCTTCCCTCCTAATGGGGGGTTTTTCCTTGCCACTGTTTGGCTTAAGGTTTTTCTCCCACTAGGGGAGTTTTTACCCACCATTGTTTATGTTATGTTTATGTAGTAATTGCTCGGGGGTCACGTTCTGGGTCTCTGGAAAGCACCTAGAGACAACTTCTCTGAGTCAGAACAACCTAGACATCTTCACAGAACCATGACGACTCGTGATCAACAGCTTCTGACCAAGACAGCTGCTAATCAAAAGACCACACCCCTAATTATATCTAAATTGGAGGTTTGATATAGTTGTACCTGATGATGTAAATGGACGGGAGGGTCATGGACAGGATGGTTATGGTTATGGTTATGATCGTCAAGTCATGGTGCGGACAGTCATGGTTATGGACGGGACAGTCATGGTCATG
Source organism: Cololabis saira (assembly GCF_033807715.1). Lineage (NCBI taxonomy): Eukaryota > Metazoa > Chordata > Actinopteri > Beloniformes > Belonidae > Cololabis > Cololabis saira. The sequence goes on from NC_084587.1 coordinate 40,624,187, forward strand.
GTTGGGACAGTCATGATGGGACCAAAGCTGTTTTGGTACCAGACTGTAGAGATTTCTACTGGAAACAACAGTTTGTTTGTTAGTTTTAAACCTGTTTCCCTGATCAATCAACCTGACTGGATCAACATCAGCTCGTCGTCCCCATCTGTCAACGGTGCACCGACAGCGGTTCCAGGACCAGGGTTGAAGAACTGTTCTACCAAGTGAACCCCAGCAGCAGCTCCATGCCTCGACCAGCCGTGATTGACAGGAGGTGGGCGTGTCCCTGTCAGCTCGGGCCGTTTGTCCCACCCTCTTACAATGTGGTCTGAGACCTGCACAGCTGGATGGACGTTGATTTTCCGGCTCAGCTTGAATCTGGACTTTTGTTTTCTTCTTACAGTCAAACGATCAAAACATCAACGTCCCCAACAAAAGACCCTGGAACACCTGGAATCACCTGAGCTGCGCCTCATCAGCGACTACCAGTCAATCTCAACTACACTGATACAAATATTGTGCTTGATCTACTTTAAAATAATAAGTCAACTTTTTGCATGAGATAATTATGTAGATCAAGAAAGACTAGTCTTTGTATAAACTACTTAATTTTTTGTATGTAAATAATACATTTTGCAAGTACAGTCAACTTAATTAACTTAATTAAAAAGTTTACTTTATTTATCAAAATTAAGTTGACTTTACTTGCAAAAATTAAGCAAATTAATTTTGTACATACTATAAATTAAGTAGTTTATATAAAGACTAGTCTTTCTTGATCGACATCAAAATCTCATGCGAAAAAGTCGCCTTAATTTTTTTTTAAAGTAGATCAAGCAAGATATTTTTTACTGTGGTGTTCTACTTAAACAAATAAAGCATGTTTCATCTCAATCTGCCCAATAGATTCAAATTGTTAAAGGAAAAGTGAATACAACAAGATCATTGCTTGTTGTTTGTGTGTAAATGAAAAGATTGCCTGGGATTATATAAATACTTCTTCGGTGCATCCGAAATGCCATACTAAACAGTATATACTAAAAAGTATACTTATATAGTATACTAAAAAGTTCGGCACACTTTTGAGTAAATATCAGTAGTATGCATTAATTTGGACGTACTACTCAGAGCCACACGGCACTTCCTGCCGTTGGGAGGGGGAGTTGTTACCATGGTAACAACTCCTGTCACAGCAACAGTAGCAGCACTCCGCTCTTTCCCGTTTATCCTGGCCGAAACAAGATGACATTATATTATTATATACGATTATTATAATATTATATAATAATATTATTATACTTAATATTATACTTATGACATAAACGTATCACTTAGCAACCAAACACCGCTGCATTGCATTGTGGCTAGTGTCCATCAATCCATACTAATACATTTCTCCGGAATGAGTATGGATAGAGCATACTATTGAGTACGTACTAATGTTTCGGACGCACTAAAAAAATCTCACATACTGTTTTTGCTACTCAGGGTGGAAGTATGCAATTTCGGACGCAGCCCTTGTTAAGGAAAAAACGCACAATGTCTTGTTTTTTGAACAAATGCAGATTAAGTTTAAAACTAGATGTATTCATGTAAAGCAACAAACTTCATTTTTAATTGTTAATATCACAGACTTAAATATGTTATATTTACATGCACTTAGATTGATTTTTTTCAGCGTAGGCTTCAGTCACACCTTCACCTGGGGCTGGGCCTGCCTGGTTCAGGTTCAGGTTCAGGTTCAGGTTCAGATAGGGTTGCCACCCGTCCCGTAAAATACGGAATTGTCCTTTATTTGAGAAAAAAATGTTGCGTCCCGTATTGAACTAATACGGGACACGATTTGTACCGTATTTTCATTAACTTTTACACCATATTCTAGTTGAATTATTGAAATAAATTAACCTTTACACCATATTCTAGTTGAATTATTGATATTAGTTAACTTTTACACCATATTCTAGTTGAATTATTGAAATAAATTAACCTTTACACCATATTCTAGTTGAATTATTGATATTAGTTAACTTTTACACCATATTCTAGTTGAATTATTGAAATAAGTTAACATTTACACCATATTCTAGTTGAATTATTGAAATAAATTAACTTTTACATCATATTCTAGTTGAATTATTGAAATAAATTTACTTTTACACCATATTTTAGTTGAATTATTGAAATAAGTTAGTTTTTACACCATATTCTAGTTGAATTATTGAAATAAATTAACTTTTACACCATATTCTTCACCTGTAGGCTGTATTCTACATCTGGGCTGATGTGGACATACAGTATCATAAGAGGATATTTCAGTTGCTAGTATGGTTGGCTGTCTGGACAGTCATGCAAGTTCAATGCTATTAAAGCACTTTAAATCAAAGCGTTTTGTTTTTTCATAGGAAATAAATACATTTCTATGCATTTTAGAAGTTTTGGGGATGTCCTTTTTTTGGCGCCTGCTGCTGAAATCGGGGCGTCCCTTATTTCTATTTCTGAAAGGTGGCAACCCTAGGTTCAGACTGAGTGACGGACCGAGCTGCACCCACCGTGGGTCGTGTCCAGGTGACGCCCCGGACCTTGTGGGACCGCGGTCCCAGCTCGTCGAAGCCCAGCGAGGACGTGAGTGCGGGGAAGGTGTCATCCTGGAACAGCTGTCCCGTCTCCAGGCAGCGGTCCCGCAGAGCCTCGTAGTCCTGGTCCAGGTACCGCAGAGCCCGGCTGTTGGTCCCCACGCCCCGCTGCAGGTCCCGCCGGTGCTGCAAGGTGGCCGCGATGCTCGACATGATCCCGCAGGTCTGCAAGGTCCTGGACTGGTCTGGAGTTGCGCTGGTCCTGGATAATTCTGGCGGTTCCGGAGTCCTTGAAAGTGGAGTCTGGTGGAGTTTGGGAGTGGTTGCTCAGGTTACAGGTGTGCAATGCCAGGAGGGGAGGAGCGGACTGTCACGACAGGTGAAACTAAAGCCTGAATTATGGTTCTGCGTTAAATCGACGCAGAGCTTACGGCGTAACTCAGCGTCGATTTAACGCTGAACCATAAATCAGCCTTAAAGGGGTGCCCTTCAAAATAAAAGTCGACAACGGCAGGTAAACTGTAGAAATACCTCCAGACAGGGGCGAAAATCCCGGGGGGGACAGGGGGGACAAGTCCCCCCCATTAGTAAAGCTGTCCCCCCCTAGAATAATTTGAGACAGAATTAATAATTTTGGAACAATGCAGTAGTATTTAGTAGTGATGCACCAAAATGAAAATTTGTGGCCGAAACCAAAATCGAAAATAATAATAAACAGTAAAATCTCATTACACTTAAAACAAGAGTCATCACCAGAAAAATAACTTGTTATTTGACAATTTTCACCTGTTTCAAGTAAATTTTCACTTGAAATAAGTAGAAAAATCTGCCAGTGCGACAAGATTTATCTTATAAGCAAAACAATCTTGTTCCACTGGCAGATTTTTCTACTTATTTTAAGTGAAAATGTACTTGAAACAGGTGAAAATTGTTGTTTTTTTCCAGTGATGAGTCTTGTTTTAAGTGTGATGAGATTTTTTTAACTAAAAATGAGACATTTTAACTAGAAATAAGACAAATATTCTTGTTAAGATTTTGGGTTTTTGCAGTGTATTATGTCAGATGTGCTGTATTATTGCCACCTTCCACCTAATACCATTGTTTTGTATTACTCTAAGAAAGGTCTTCTGCCTGTTTGCGAGATAGAGATGAAAATGTCAAAATGCTGTATTAAAGGAAGGCTAAAACTTTTATTCCTTGTCCGCCCCTGGATTTATTCTCTAAAATTTTACTGTTTATTGTCCCCCCAACTATGAAACGGGATTTTCGCCCCTGCCTCCAGAAATGAAGAGTTGGTGGTGAATAGAGCAGAAAGGACGTCCTCAAGGAGCAAAGACATAGAATTGATCAGATCTTTTTGTGATTATAGGAGCGTGTAAACTCCAGCGGATACAGTTTTATGGAAGTTACTCTGCAGTCGGTATTGTGAAGGGTGAACATACGCGTCCTGTTTGGGAGCGAGCATGCTGGAGGAGGAAGGGTGTTTCTGTTGTTCATCATTCCTGAGCAGCTCGTCACACCTCCGCCCTCAGAGACCTGACAAAGTCACGCGGGTCCTTCCTGTACTGAATTAAACTTATTTCTGTCCCAACTGTTAATGATTCAAACTTAAATAAACACCAGAGTTGCACCCCAGGTCCAAAGCTCACACAGATGGTCTTGTTTCGCTTTTGTAGAGAGGACCCACTGTGTTCACCTGCAAACTGAAGACCAGAGTTTCTGGTCCACTTCCCCCCTAACCCTTAGGCCAGGGGTGTCCAAAGTCGGTCCTTGAGGGCCAGTGTCCTGCGTGTTTTAGATGTGTCCCTTTTTTTATCAAACCGTGATACAAGGAGCTTGGTCATCAACACACCTATATAGACTTTGATGACAAGGTGGTGACGACCGTTAATTTGAATCAGGTGTGTTGATGCAGGGAAACAACTAAAACATGCAGGACACCGGCCCTCGAGGACCGACTTTGGACACCCCTGCCCTAACCCTTAGGCTCTACAACTTGGGAGTCGTGTCACACCCCTGGCCCGACAGTCGTGACAGACAAAGGCAACACTTAAATATTTATTTTAACCAAAAACACAGTGAGGTGTGGCCATCAGTACGATTGGTAGTGAATATAATTAAGAATGAGTGAGCATATTGTTTGGCATAGCCTAAAACCAAAGAACGGTGGGTGGAAAAACACAGGACTCCACTGGGGGAGGGCGGAGTTAAGTAGACAGCAACACAGGGCCCAGGTGTTCCCAATCAGCCCTTCAGGTCTGAACACAGGAGAACACCAGACGATGCCCTCAGATCGTCACAGTCGCCATCATTAAAACTGTTTTTTCTTCAAATACCTGTTCAGTCATTTCCGCTTCCTTACAGGGAATGACCCTGACAGTTACTACTACTCTGGACCAGTACGTCCCCCCACACCTTCCCCCACACTCCACCCACCTCCTCACTCTTTCCACTCAGCCCTGTCTCCCCACTCCTAGATTTCATTGACAACACAAATAACTCAGGATTGTAATCCCTCTCACACCGCGCCCAGATCTCATGTTTTCTCCTGATAACCTCCATCATCCAGCCGCTCGCACTAGACGAGCATCCACCAAGATTCGCAGAGCTCCCGCACCTCCATGATCTCAAGGATGACGAGGCTGTTGTTGTTCACAACGGTCTGGAAACAAACTGATAAGTACCGGGTCCAGGTGAGAAGACTACCAGCAGGGACACAAAGAAACGGAACACAAACATTAACACTTATTCCAAGACATTTTGGGGAAAGCCCGGTCTGATTAGAAGAGACGGCATTCATCCCACCCGGGATGATGCAGCTCTTATTTCCAGAAATCTGGCCAATATTATTAGAGACTCCCCCTGACAATCCAGGGTCCAGGCCAGGATGCAGAACTGCTACACACTTCTCTGCTGCTTCTCGAGGACCAATCCCAGCCAATAAAAATATAGTAATACATTATGTAATTGGTGATTCTAACAAGGTGCCTAGCAAAATAGAATTGGTGTCAATTCCCCACCCTCCAAAAGTTTACCAGCTGCGGCGTGATAGAGGCGTTAATCAAAATAACCTTGTAAAAATTAAAACCAATGCGCATTTGGTACCAATCTTTAATCTTTCCTACAAGAACAATGGACATCAATTATGGTTATGAGATATTTATAATTAATAACTGAGAAAGGAAAGAAAAGGAGGGGTGATGGGCACCACTCAGTGGATCATGTTGGTGTCCCCCTGCAGCGTAGCTCTATAGCAGCATATCCAGGATGAAGCTCTGTTTAAGACCAGCTGCTCTAGTCTGGTCCTGCAGCTGCAGCTACGACTACTGGCCCTAACACACTAGAGTTTACACTAACTAGAGTGGTTTACTAAACAGAAACATTTTCAGTTTGGTTCTAAAGGTGGAGGTGGTGTCAGCCTCCTTAACCCAGATTGGAAGTTCCATAGTAACGGTGCCTGATAGCAGAAGACCCGTCCTCCAAATCTACATTTGGATCCTCTAGGACAGTGATTCTTAACCATAGGGCCGCGGCCCAACGTTGGGCCGCGAGCGCCCTCTAGAGGGCCGCAAAAAGAATTCAGTTTTGTACGTGTGGGCCGCGGGGGCCGCGGGACTGCATAGCAACTCCCGACCAAATGAGGAGAAGACACTCAGCTAGCTGTACGTGTAATAGTAAGAGAAATGGTGTGTATTTACAGAAAAAAATCATTTATTTTGCACAGAGTAGGTTTAGATCCACCAGGATCAGGGATTCTACGGCGTAGGCTCTGCGACGATTTACGCGGAACCATAATTCAGGTCTAAGGCGGACGTAATTGAAGCCACCATGAGAAGGGGGAAGGGGGGCGTGATTTATTGCCCGGCGGCGGCTCTGGGCGGGACACCTGGGGCGGACGGCGAGACCTGGGGCTCGCAGCCGAGAAGGAGACGAGACTCCCGGGGGAGCTGCCCCGCGGAGGCGGGCCGGAGAGCGGGAGGAGCCGCCCGGCTGAGCGGGAGCCGACGCGTCCCCGCGGCCGCGGCAGCGGGCTCCGTCGTTACTGCTGAAGGATGGTAGATGCGTGGGCTGAAGTGTCTGCTGGACTGGACTGTTGTTGCAAAAGCATCGGAAAGTGACTGGGCTGCAGCGCGTCGCAGCCCGTCGCAGCTGATCAGGCTCGGATGAAGCCCGACACGCTGAGTCCTGACAACTGATTAATTTAATATCTTAAATAAAATAAATCTTAAAACACCCATGTTTGAGTCCAGATACAGCTGTGAGGCAGCTTTCTCCACAATGAACATAATTAAAACTAAATATCGTTCCAGGTTCACCAATGAGCACCTTCACATGTGTATGAGAACCTGACACCATCCAGCCCAGATTTAAAGTCCTGGCAGGAGAAATTAGAGCTCAGTTCTCTCACTGAACGACAGAAAGTGGGGGCATACGATTAAGGGGAAGAAAGACAAACTGCAAAACTGTTCAATTTCTAAGATGTGTTTATATTCATTTATTATAAAAATGTGTTGAGACAATTAACAAAGAAAAGGGGAAAATCAAACTGCTGATAGAGAAATAAAATAAGATAGCATTTGAAAAATAAAATAAAATCAATTTTATTTTTAAGAGAAAAAAATATGTGTAATTCAAGTTACACATGTTAAGTGGCAAATATTTTTGAAATGTACTTTTTTTAATCTAACAGTCAGATGCAGATGTTGATACAACTATGAGGTTACTTGAATATATACACACACATAATATATATATATATATATATATATATATATATATATATATATATATATATATATATATATATATATATATATATATATATATATATATAATGATGTTCTGGACCTTCGCTTGAGTAAATTTTCTCTAAATGGACCTCTTAATGTTTTAGTTGAATACCCCTGCTATACAGTGTTAATATTTAATGGGCCCCGGGCCACTCTGTACTGAAAAAATTGGGCCCCAAGGTCAGAAAGGTTAAGAACCCCTGCTCTAGGAACTACGAGTAAACCTGCCATCTGAGAACGGAGAGCTCTGTTGGGAACATACGATACTATCAGGTCTTGCAAACATTGCAGAGCTATGCTGTTTTGGGCTTTATATGCAAGTAATACAATTTTGAATTGGATTCAGAATTTTCTGGGGAGGCAATTGAGGGCAGCTAACACTGGAGAGACTACAGAGAGATACTTGACAGATATAATCTCCAACTGAGGACCAGCTGACAAACCCTCCTGTGTCAGCAGCATCTGAACTCTACAAGGGCCTGAAATCAATTTACCAACTTCTTTACTGAGAAAACCCAGAAGATTAGAAAAGCAGTGCATCAATATCAAGTCCAGCAACAGTTAAAACCAGTTTGGACAAAAACCAAATCATCCATTTAATTACAAAAACCTGGAGGATATTACGGATTAGCTAAACTCCTCCTCCTGTTGCCTCGATATTTTACCTTCTTCAAGAAAGGTTTTACCCGTCATGGCATCTGATCTGATTCAGTTGTAAACTCCTCCCTGGGGGCCAGGTGTCCCCCAGACCTTGAGGACCTTGAAGACAGCATTCATCAAACCACTGCAGAAAAAGATAAATCTGGACAAGTTGCTAATGCTAAACTACAGACCCATCTCAGATCCTCCGTTCATCAGTAAAGTTATTGAAAAAGCTGTTTCAACAGTTAAATACCTTCTTAACTCTGACCAACCGCTTTGACGTCTTCCAATCCGGTTTCTGTGCTCACCACAGCACTGAGACTTTGTCAACGTGTTCAATGACATCCACATAAACACAGACTGTGGAAGAACCACAGTGCTGGTACTATTGGACCTCCATAGATCATAGTATGTTACTAGAGTGACTGGAGAACTGGGTCTGACTTTCTGGCACAGTATACTAGCTCAGATAATAATAAACAACAGGATAAGTTACCATACGTAAGCAGATGACACACGACTGTACATTACAATGTCACCAGGAGACAATGAGCCCATACAAGCGTTGAGTAAATGAACAGAACAAATCAATGAGTGGATGTGACATAATGTTCTTCAGATTAACAAAAACTAAACTGAAGTAGTTGTTCTTGGACCAAAAGAAGAGCGTTTAAGAGTCAGCACACAGCTTCAGCTATTACAGCTACAAACCACTGATGAGGCCTGAAATGTAGTGATGGACTCAGACCTGAACCTTCAGAGACCGCAGTACGTTCACATGCAGCGATTCAACCTGGTTGCAGATCTTATCACATAATGACATGCAGAAGATTGGATCACTTGTCTGATTATACATGCTGTTCTGAGATCAGACTGAATCAGATTGAATAATCCACTGTAACCAGAGCATGCACCTAGATAAGCCAGTCGCAACCAGGTTGTTAACGCCATGTATACGGGGACATGCATATACATATACATATACATACATGCGCAGTCTGCGCATGCTCGAGAATTTCCCCCGGGTGGGGTTTTCCCCCGGGGGAGGGGATTCACCCGGAAGTGAAAGGAGACGGCGCGTGCTCAGTAGTTGAAAAGGAGGCGGCGCGTGTTTAGCCAGTCTTTAATTCTTCAAAACATGTCTACAGGAAGAACTCATTTTTGGTCCGACGAGGAGACGCGTTTTCTGCTACAGCAGATGCAAGAGTTACACATTTTGAGGTTCTATGGGGATCTATAGTCCCCGTATACATGGCGTTAACAACCTGGTTGCGACTGGCTTATCTAGGTGCTCCAAACTGGTTGATGAATCCGGCTTGACCAGGTTGACTTGACCAGGTTGAGGTGTTCACATGCAGTTTAAAAGTCGGAACGATGTCTGCAACCGATCTGCAACCAGGTTGAATCGCTGCATGTGAACGTACTATAACAATTACAAAGTCGTCCTTCTATCAGCTGATGAACATCTCCATTATCTTTTTATTTATTCTGCCACTGCACTGTAATAAATAATCTCTTATTTATTATCTGTACTTTTTATGTTTTTATTACGTAAAGCACCTTGAACTGCGTCGTTGCTGAAATGTGAAATACAAAGAAACTTGCCCACCAGGGTGGCGTTTGACCATCCTGTAATCTGTGGCGGCGTGTGATGCTGCCAGCAGGGGGCGCCACTCGAGACGGCACCGAGAGGTATAACTACCTCTGATGGCCAGCGGAGAGTAATGTAGGATGACAGAAGTCCCTGGAGTCAAGGACTGAGTTCTTCCGTGAAACCATCTCCACTCTGCAATTTATACATTTTGATGATTTTTTTTTTTTTTTTTTTTTTTTTTTTTTAATGTAGGAACTCCAATAAACATTTCCCACCTCAGGCATCAAATACTAATGTTCTCCGTGTTATTCAGACCCAGGAGTTATTCTTGTACCGCCCTGTCACAGACAATATGAGTAATATCACATTTAATCCTTTTTAAATCTGTTTTCCTCCCCGTACTGTCAAATTCTGTGATTCTTATAATAAAACATTAGATTTTTTTTTTGTTATTTCATATTTTTGATCTTGAAATATGATTTTGACACACGGGGCTTGCTTTGTCAGCAAAAAGTTTAATTTCACTTCAATTTGTGAAATAAAAGTAACATTTATCTGATCAATCCAGGAAGTCGAGCATCACTGCATTACCGCGTTTGTTTGTTTATATCTTGAAAGCACCTCTGCCGACATTTTGGACATGTTTTTCCCTCCCAAAACTGTTCAGACACGGAAACAGGAGCAAAACTGATGGCCTCATGTACATGTACGTCTGCGTAAACCTATAACTCTGATTCTTGTATATGTTTCTGTCAGTTTTGATCTTTACGGATGCCGGAAGTCGGGCTGGTAGACCCATTCTTCCCCTCAGAAACCCTCACATCTCTACTAAACCACAGGGATGACGGGTGTGAAAATGTGACGTGTGACGCATGTCCTATCAGAAGAGTGTGAAGGTCCACGTCTCCCGGTCTCACATCAGGATGTTGTGAAACGAGCCGTAAGAACCAAACGAAGAGAAAAGTCCAGATAAGTCAGTGTTTGTGTTGGTGCAGTAGAGGGGATTTAAAGTACATCTCCAGCCAGCTGCCTGAAGTGACTCCATTAAATAAGTACCAAAACCTGCAGTTCCTCTACCGACCACAAGGGTCTTGATCCAGACCTGTGGTTTCTCTGCTGACCTCTAGGGTCTGGTTCTGGACCTGCAGCTCCTCTTCGACCACTACGGTCTTGATCCAGACCTGTGGTTCCTCTAACATGACAGGAAGTCAACGCTGGGCAGGGCACATCTCTGGACTAGCAGGCATCTGCGATAAATCATCCCCATGGAAACATGGACTGTTTCTAAACGAGGAGTACCGGAAGCGGATCATCCAGACTGGTGTCATCAAGTCCAAAACCATTATGATCTCATTAGGATTATGTGCGGGGAAGTTCAAATTTAAGATCCCCCTTTGTTAAAATCGGTGTTTAAATGTCTTAACGATCATATTCTCGCTCCTCTTGTGATGCAACCTGAAAATTTTAAAGGTCTTCTGTCTGAAAGCAGTAAAAAATGAACCACAGCTGCCTTAATGAGACTGGATGACAGGAAATGTAAACCTTACTTATCCTAACAAGAAGAATGTTTGAATAGATAACGTACATCCATTTTCTATACTCGCTTTATCCTTAGATAACGTTTGGAAGTTATATTCAGGACATTTTCTTACTAAAGTCCTCAACATGAATTTTGTTAATATTCTTAAATTTGTCCTCATATAAGGAAAGAAAGCAGGATGTTAGATGAAGCATTTCACCGCCCCCGAGAGAGTGGTGATGGCCCTCATTCAGAGCAGCCAGACACAATCAACCCCTGCAAGTTGCATATCGGCCAGACAGGTCCACCTCAGACGCCATCACTGCTGCACTCCACTATTCACTCTCTCAACTGGGAAACAAAGACTCCCACATCAGGATACCCTTTGTGGATTACAGCGCAGCATTTAACACAGTTATCCGCCACAAACTCCCCCACAAACTACTCACACTTGGCCTGTAATCCCCCCCCCTGTGACTGGCTCCTAGACTTTCTGACTGGCAGTCTGTCAGGACCAGCAAGACAACTTCACCAACACTGGCACCCCTCAGGGATGCGTTCTCCGCCCCGTCCTTTACAGCCTGTTCCCCCATGACTGTGTCGTCTCCCACAAGCACAACATCATCCTGAAGTTGGCAGATGACACTGCAGTGATTGGTGGGATCATCACAGGTGAGCCGGTCTAGTGGCATGGTGTGAGGACAACAGCCTCTCCCTCAACACAAACAAAACGAAGGAGATGATAGAGGGCAGGAGGAAGGAGAGGAGACCTCATCAACCGCTGTCTATCCGGGAACTGGAAGTGGAGGAGGTGAGCAGTTTTAAAAACCTGGGTGTCACCATTAGTGAGGACCTCACCTGGACACTGAACACCCCACAGCTGGTTAAGAGGGCCCAACAACGGCTGTATTTCCGGAGGAGGCTGAGGAAGTTGACGTGTTGGCCAGTATCATCAACGTCTACAGCTGTGTGCTTGAGAGCACCATAACCAGCTGCATCACCGCGTGGGATGACAACACTACTGCTGGGGAGCGCGGCTGGCCGAGAGACGGCCGAGAGGATCACACCCTTTGCAGGGTCCACAGGAGAGCTGCCTCCATGCTCAAAGACCACCCACCCACAACACGGCCGGTTCACTCTTCTGCCTTCAGGCCGGAGGTGCAGAACAACAATTCTGAAACTCTCCTTCCCCTCTGCTATCAGATCTCCTGAACAGCTGACAGGAGTCACATTCATGCACCACCTCAGCGCCTTAAACTGCACTACTGTTTACATTGTATTGTTTACAGCTGGGCTCTCACACAACCTTGTTGCACATTTCAACATATTCACTGCTCACCAACACTTTATACATGTACCATTGTTTTTACTTGTTGCATTTCACTGGTTTAATTTATTTTACAATTTTCTTTTATTATATTATATTTATATATTATATATTTTATTTGTTTTATTATTTATATTTATATTTTTATAATATTTTATTTATTCTATTCTTGCATTTTTTATTTCATTTATTTATTTATTTTTAGTTATTGCATTCTCTGTTTATTTTATATTTATACAAAATGCCAGCCTCGCACCGCAGCATAAAAACATCCGGCTAGACCAGTCGTTATCTTTGCAGTGCGGCATAAAAACGTCCTCGCTAAAACAGCCGTTGTCAACGCCAACAACCAAAAATGTACTTTGTTTTCTTTATCAAAGTCAGATTGTATCATTATATCTTCCCTCATGTAATATCTTTCCCTCCAACAGTCCGAATATGTTGTCATGCTAGCTGGCTAAGTTTATGTTAGCAACAGGGCCAGGCACATGGAACCCGCCAACACATCATAGGCACCCCTAGTCAGCGACTAGACCCCCACCCCCCCATCCCCACGGAAGGTCCCTAGAGGCCGGCCCACACACCAGACCCAAGGTGAGGCACATGTTCTCATCTCTGATGATAACTCCTGGACAGAGAAGATCACCGCTATCACCAAAGAGGTCCAGCAAAGACTACACTTCCTGAGGGTCTGCTGTTGACAGTCTACCGTGCGTCCATTGAGAGCCTGCTGACGTACTGTATCACAGTATGGTACAGTAGCTGTACCTCCACCCTCTGGAGGACACCCTCCTTCCCTCCTCCCTCCTTGATGGACATCTACACCTCCGCTGCACCAGCATGGCCAACAATATCACCAAGGACAGCTCCCACCCTGACTTTGAAATGTTTGACCTGTTGGCTTCAGGGAGGCGCTACAGGTGCACCAGGACCAGGACAAATAGATTCAGGAACAGTTTCTTCCTGAAAGCCACCACTACCCTGAATTCCAACATGCAGTGACTACAGTCTCACCTCAACCCCCCTCCACCTGGGCCTGACTTACCTAGGGACTGAATATTACGCACTGTGTACTCTGCAATGTGTTTACCCTCACCACTCGTGCAATAATTTACGTGCAATAGCAATACCTCCTGCAATTTTGGGCCATCTGCATTCCTATACCACTCTTATTTTGCACTAGTATTTGTTCTTTATTCTTTTCTACTTGGATGACTTACTTAATTATGTGTTGCGCCGAAGAGTGAGGTGCTCCAGTTTCATTGTATATAGCTCATTGTACAGGTGGGAATGACAATACAGGGCAGTTTATACTATTCTATTCTATCCCAGACCCACCGAAGCCCCAGACAGCCCAGACAGCCCAGGCACCCAGAGGCCCCCCCGGGGCCCGCTAACCCCCCTCCATCTCAGCTGACCTTCTTTCCATGGCATGATGTTTAAATAAGCTCACCTTTACACACATCTGTCTGGTACAAAGAGGCTCTAGTTAGGAAAACTGCTGCTGCTGCACACACACACACACACACACACACACACACACACACACACACACACACACACACACACACACACACACACACACACACACACACACACACACTTGTAAAAGGGCTGAATCAGCACCAGAGTTTGTTTTCAAGGTGTGCTCCAAAGCTCTGCCCAGCGGGTAATCACACTTTATTGCCCGCCCACTTCCTATTGCTCCTGTGTGTGTGTGTGTGTGTGTGTGTGTGTGTGTGTGTGTGTGTGTGTGTGTGTGTGTGTGTGTGTGTGTGTGTGTGTGTGCGTGTGTGTGCGTGTGTGCTTGAACACTCAGCAGACAGCAGAACCATGACTCGTTTAGTAGTAGGTGAAAATGTGAAGGAGGAGGAGGCCCCCCACTAAAGTAGAAGGAGCTCCTTCTACTGAAGGACACAGAGGAAAAACCCAGGTTTTCATTGCAGCTCCTCCTCTGACCACCAGGGTCTATATTCAGATAGATAGATAGATAGAACCTTGGTGTTATTTTCGATCACAATTTGTCACTGAATATCCTCCAGCTGTTTCAAAATACAGCAGCATGAATGCTGACAGGAATCAGCAGGAGAGACCATGTCTCTCCAGTGTTGGCCTCACCACATTGCTCCCCGTAAAACTCGTATACAGCCCAAAACGGCCTAGCTCCCCAATATTCCTCTCCTTTCTCTGTTCTTCATCCTCTCTTTCCAATCTCTTTTTCCCCGGCTGGTCTTCAGCAGGAGGATCCCCCCTTGTGATCCAGGTCCTGATCCAGGTTCCTTCCCTCCTAAAAGGGAGTTTTTATCTGCTGTTGTTTATGTAATAATGGGGTCATGTTTGGTCAGCCAAAAGTGTACATATTTACCATGACAACATGACGTGAATTAAACTACACAGATGTTTAGGTTCTTACACCTTCCTAAAATGTACAAGTCTCTTTATGTTAAAACAATCAGGAATTTTCCACTTATTTGAATGAACGTCTTCCAAGAAGACGGGATGGGGGTGAAACAACTGATCAGTTGATGTCATTATGTGAGAACAGTAAATCTTATCATGCTGAGGGAGCCACTCAGCAGAGCTACACATTCACTACAGCAGCAGTTCTCTACCCCATCAATGCTGCCACTGGACTATTAAACAGACAAAAGACAAAAGACAAAAGACAAAAGTCTAAACTACATACAATCCAAACTCAATAACGGGGTCAGATGACACCCAGTAAAAGCATGCTCTCAGAGACTCCAGAGGAAATGATGACTCAAATTCTCTAATTCTCTTGTCATCGCCACTTTTTGATATAGTTGAGGTCAGATGGTTAAAACCTGAATATTCAGCAGAATGAAAAGGCCAGTAACTGTGTTGATGGTTTCTGGGTTGTTGGTGAACGTCCTTGTAAATTGTTTTCTTTGCTGAGACTGAAGGTATGGCTCATCCCGGCAATAGTGTGTGCTTTAACTGATGAAATCTAAACTGACAAAAGAGTATGATTTTTTTCTTCTTTGTTAATTGACATTTTCTCCCCATATCATACTGATTTGGGGTTTTATGATTCTTTCTTATGTTAGAGATGAGTCCTTTGAAGTATCCCGCTGGACTGCATGTTCAGCGGTCCACTGCGTACTTTTCATGTGAGCAATGATAAACTACGAGCTGCACCCAATCATGATCTAAAGAGGTCAAAAAGGACTTGTTTGTTTCAAGTCAGAATCAGCTTTAATGACAAAGTTTGAAAATGTCAGACAGGGAAGTTTCAGCCCAAATAAAAGAACTAAGTCATAAGTACATTCATACACAATGAATGTATGTATGTATGTATGTATGTATGTATGTATGTATGTATGTATGTATGTATGTATGTATGTATGTATGTATGTATGTATGTATGTATGTATGTATGTATGTATGTATGTATGTATGTCTCTGTCAGCAGACACACGCACATAATATAATCTGAGTGAGAAGTACAAAATGCAGTTTTTAAATGTTGATTTCATTATGAAGAGAAAAAGTCTTCCTAGATAGATAGATAGATAGATAGATAGATAGATAGATAGATAGATAGATAGATAGATAGATAGATAGATAGATAGATAGATAGATAGATAGATAGATAGATAGATAGATAGATAGATAGATAGATAGATAGATAGATTCTCCTATGTGATTTTGTGCTTGTGTTGTTCTCTCAGATGTAAGTCGCTTTGGATAAAAGCGTCTGCTAAATTACAGTAGTAGTGGTAGTAGTAGACCTAATAGGCTCTTCTGGTTGGAAAGGTTGGAAGTCATTCCAGCACATGTTAGAAATGCGAAAAAGTTAGAATATCTGGGAATCTGGATTACATATAGCTTCAAAGGCAGATTTCTTGCCCCAGTTAGACAATCTGAAACAGGGTGGAAGGATCAATACCATCAAAATGAATGTATTGCCTAAGTTCCTTTACCTATTACAGACCCCCCCCCCCCCCCCCCCCAATAAAAAACAAGCATATGCATATTGCGAAGACCGTGTCTCCAGGGTGGCATAGCACTTCCCAATTTTTGGTTTTATTATTGGGCAGCCAGAGTTAGAGCGCTGTTGTTCTGGATGTCAGATGTTGACAACTCAAATACCCCTAAATTGTTAACCTGGCAGCCTTTTCTGACATTTGTGGATCAAATGGAAACCGAAAATGTAACCCTGTAATCAGTACTCGAGTTGTAAAAAAGAAATCAGGGGGGACGATGGATTTTATCATATGGGGACAGATAATTTATGCTGATTACAAATAATATATTACAAATAATAGCAGTGACCAAAACACCTGCAGAAATACTGCAGGAATGACATAGCAGCAGTTAAATGCAGCCTTCTGTAAGCTTTAAATATCCACTGGGCTTACATCAAATACATCAAAACACAACAATAAAAAACAGTTTTCTGAACTTATCAATATGACTCTGTCCTTCACAGGATAAGTAAAATGGATCACTGCAAAAACTCACAATCTTAACAAGAATATTTGTCTTATTTCTAGTTAAAATGTCTCATTTTAGTAAAAGAAATCTCATTACACTTAAAACAAGACTCATCACTGGAAAAAAAAAAAAAAAAAATTTTCTCCTGTTTCAAGTAGATTTTCACTTGAAATAAGTAGAAAAATCTGCCAGTGGAACAAGATTTTTTTGCTTGTAATGAGAAGATAAATCTTCACTGGCAGTTTTTTCTACTTATTTCAAGTGGAAATTTACTTGAAACAGGTGAAATTGTCAAATAAGTTATTTTTCTGGTGTTATTTTTCTGGTGATGACTCTAAATGTTGAAATAGCAGTAAAACCACATTCATTGAAGAAATGACATAAGGGATGGAAAGGAGGGATGATTTTGACCGTTTTTATTTCAGGGGCGATGCCATTCCCCCTCATCCCCCCTCAACTCGAGTACTGCCTGTAATTCATAACTTCTTATTTGAGTTGGTACAGATCTACTTTTTGTCCCTGTCATATTTGTTTGCCCTATCAACAAATAGATAGATAGATAGATAGATAGATAGATAGATAGATAGATAGATAGATAGATAGATAGATAGATAGATAGATAGATAGATAGATAGATAGATAGATAGATAGATAGATAGATAGATAGATAGATAGATAGATAGATAGATAGATAGATAGATAGATAGATAGATAGATAGATAGATAGATAGATAGATAGATAGATAGATCTGAGAGTCCAGCTACAGACTCCTCCCCGCCCAGACCTCGGGGAGGTGGCACATCTGCGAGCTTGTCCTCCTCACACTCAGAGCAGCTCCTCTCCTCTCGTCTCCAACATGTCCGGAGTCGCATCCACCCTGGCCCGGAAGCGGGCCCTGGCGGCCGGGTTCGGAACCAATGCCAACGCGGTCCGGTACCAGAACCAGAGCTTCGAGGCGCTGCGCTCGCAGTGCCGCGGGTCCGGCCAGCTGTTCTGTGACCCGCTGTTCCCCGCCGAGCCCGAGTCCCTGGGCTTCAACGAGCTGGGCCGGAGCTCCTACAAGACCCGCGGAGTCAGCTGGAAGAGGCCCACGGTAGGAGCCGGCCCGAACCGGGCCGTACCGGGTCTGCGGGACCTTGTCTGTGTGTGTGAAGCATGATTTATGGTTCCGCGTCTAATCGACGCGTAACTACGCCGTAGGGTACGGCGTAGGGTACGGGGCGACGCACACTGTACGGTGCGTGTCGCCGCGTTCCCTACGCCGTAGCTCTGCGTTGGTGTAACGCGGGACCATAAATCAGTCTGAGGCGCTGGAGTCGGAGGGGCGCGGCGGCTGTGTTTATATGCGTGTGTGTGGAACTTGCGAGGGGGGGTTTGGTGGCACGCCAGTCTGAGTCACACACTGGATCCTGTTCTGCTCCAGATGTTAGATAGAAGTGTATCTGTGTGTGTGTGTGTGTGTGTGTGTGTGTGTGTGTGTGCTGGGGTGAATTAGATTTCATAAAATGTGTTACTTTAAAAACTTGCATAAAGAACTGAGACTTTTGTTCTGGAGACGCACTTAAAAAACTGAACATCTGGCTTAGAAACTACCAACAGATTACCACCATGAACTCAATAAAACCCTGAAAGGATGTGAATGTATGAATATTATTATGAATATTATTGTTAGTAATAATAATAATAATTAAAGCTCTAAGCAGCGATGAACGGGCCCTCACGCGTGCAATTTTCACCAATAAAAAAGGACTCAAAACTAAGTCCGATGACACCACCCATGACTTTTTATGTCAAACCATTAAAAGAATATGGCAGAACATAGGAACTATCAAATATGGACCAATCTGAAGAAGGGGTGGGGCTAATTTGCACCAATTATGTTCAAGGACTCAAAATCGAGTCTGATGACACGAGTCTTTATGTCAAACCATTCAAAAGTTATGGCAGAAAGTAGGAACTATCAAATATGGACCAATCAGATGAAGGGGGGGCGCGCTTTTTGGTGTCTATCGTCGCCACGGTAACGCTTTTGACTGAGAAAAGTAATGCCCATCGTCGCAGGATCGAGACGCACGTTTTGATGTATAACACACCTGGGTGCACGTTACGGTTCGGGCCATATTAACTGCCGAAGAAATGGCATAAATTACGCCAAAATTACACGATTCATTCAAAATGGCCGACTTCTTGTTCGGTTTCGGCCATGGCTCCAAGAGACTTTTCTTTAAGTTGCGACATGATACAGGTGTGTACCGATTTTCGTGCATGTACGTCAAACCGTATTGTGGGGCTTGAGGCAAAAAGTTTTCTAGGGGGCGCTGTTGAGCCATTAGGCCGCGCCCATTAATGCAAACCATTAAATATCACATTTTTTGCCAGGCCTGACTTGTGTGCAAAATTTGGTGACTTTTGGGGCACGTTTAGGGGGGCAAAAAGGCCCTAATTTCGTCAGAAGAAAAACGAGGATAAAAACTACTAATAAAATAGGGCCTTCGTACTGTCAGTGCTCTGGCCCTATTATGTACAGGAACAATGTATTATCATTATTATTATTACTATTATTATTATTATTATTGTTAACCAGAAAAAAATATATTTCTGACCGTTCAGTCAGGGCTGTAGCAATGTGGTTCATCCTTGAACCGGTGTGGGTACCAGATTGTATCGGGCTGCAATATTTTCCCCGGAAGTGTGCATTTTTTCCCCGCGATGGTATTTTAGTCAGAAGCAGCAGATCATAGTGGAGGTAAAAGGGAGAATAAACATATACAAGGAATTATCAGAATTATCAGTGATCTTACTGACATAGGCTAAAAAAATATTAGAGTTAAAATATTTATTAGGGACTATTTTCATTAGATAATTGGAGATTCATCAGTGAGCTGAAACAATAATAGCCTACTATGTACAGTACAGGGTAAACAATCTTTTGCTTGCTGCATAGCAGTAAGCAGTTAAATATTTTGATCTTAATAGACATTTTAAATTATCGATTTGCTTTATTACATTTATTAATCATCAGTTTTCACAAGACGGAACGTCATCAAAAACGTCATCACATACGGTCAAAAGCCAATCACAATACGAAACGTCATCACGTACGGGGAGCCGGTAAAAAAAAGCAGGTGGGAAAAAAAAGCACCGACACCGGCTAGCATGGCGGGAGGTCTCTTAGGGTGAAGGTGCCATAAGGCTTCAATGTCAGCTGAGTGGTGGCAAACTCTGTAAGTTAGCAAACATGAAACTAACGTTACGGCTGGCTCATAGCTGGCAGAGCTAGCGGGGTTAGTGTGGTTAACACAGCAGCTTATCAGGTCCAAACTGGGTCATATCTGAGTCCGAATTCCAGTTCTTAATAGTTTTATTTATTTACGAAGCTACACAAGAAGATTTATTACCGTATATAATTTTTCTTGATTCCACTGCTGGATAACAATGGGACGTGGTTATGTGGGCGTGTCCCTGACTGCTGATGTTTGTTTCTGTTTATTTACTCATGTTTTCTTTTGTCGTCCATCAGGAACTGGTCTCAAACCCGGAGTTCATTTTGGGCGGAGCCAACAGGACTGACATCTGCCAGGGAGCTCTGGGTGAGTCTCCTCGCTGTCCCTGAACGCCTCACCGGATTGGGCTGTGTGCAGATAGGTAGAAGGAGGTCAGGTGTGGAGGTCAGGTGTGGAGGTCAGGTGTGGAGGTCAGGTGTGGAGGTCAGGTGTGGAGGTCAGGTGTGGAGGTCAGGTGTGGAGGTCAGGTGTGGAGGTCAGGTGTGGAGGTCAGGTGTGGAGGTCAGGTGTGGAGGTCAGGTGTGGAGGTCAGGTGTGGAGGTCAGGTGTGGCAGAGCAGCCTCACATGCTGTTCACTGTCACAAACAACTCAGACCCATCCAGGAGTTCACGTCCATCTGGGGAAGATGGATCCTGCCAACATGTAAAACAAACAGATGGAGGCGTTTTGATCTTCTTTCTTCTCATTAAATAGAGGAGGTTCAATCCTCTGTCTATTTATATATTTAGTAATAGAAACGATACCTCCGCTTGTGCATGTGACGAATCTTCAAATATTCCACCTGTGCAGGTGACAATACCTCCAACTCTAATGGAGCCAATGGAACACGCCCACCACATGTCACCCAGCTCCTTCAGCCGAACACAACTACCTGCAGATCTGCCGTCAGACGTTTCCAGCAGATAAACCGTTAAACATGTTGATCTGGTGGTTTAATCAAACTCACCGACGCTGGTTAATACAAACGTGTGGTTGCTTCGCCAAGCGCGGTAGCATGATGATTACGAGTGGGGAAGTGATAGCTAGCCATTGGCTGAGCTGCTTGTCAATCAATCATATTAGAAATAAATGTATTGCTTTATATAAACTCTCCTGCCGTGGTACAAAAACATTTACCCCTGCATGTTAGTTCCCCCATGACTTCAGTGCCCACACCATGGGTGGGGTTGGCGAAAGGGCCTTTCTGTGTGGAGTTTGCATGTTCTCCCCGTGTTCCCTTGGGTAGCTAATGTGAGCTACCCTCACAAAAACATGCAACAGTCCTGGGCTCTACATGCCCCCTCTGGCCAACCGGGGCACAAGATAGGGTGGGGAGGATCTGGCCGGAATAACGTGATCCTTCCACGCGCTACGTCCGGCCGGAGAAACCCCACCCTGTCTGGTGAAAAGATGCGGCCTGCTCACTCCTCAGGTTAAGGAGGAGACCTGAGCTCAGAGCAGGGCCCTCCCGGGGTTGGTAGAGGATGGCAATGCCCAGGACTGTTAGGTAGGAGCAATGGGTGATAAAATGGGGGAAAAAACCGGGATAAAAAATATTTAAAAAAAACAAAAAATATTTACCCCTCAGAGTCTTCATGGATGTGAGACCAAAACGTTTGTTGTACCAGACTGTAAACATGTTTATTCCTGCTCCTAAAGACTCCAGTGATTGTAACAGTGTAAAGATGACCACCCTGACACACAAAGCCCACCTCACTTTCTTCAGTCCAGCTCTGAATTCAGCCTCATCTGTGGCGTCTTAACATTATAAATCAGATTCCAGTGGAAAACTCTGCTGGATTCATGGAATCACAAGACTAAGATGAATGAGGATCAGTGTTTTCTGTTACTGGTGGATATGTACAAAAACAGGACTGCTAAGACGTATCTTGTGCAAACATTCAATCTTTTCTTGATTCTGACTAAATAAGTCCTGCAGTGATGTGGATTTGTGGACCGTCTGTGGGCTGGGACCGTTCCAGCCATTCCTGAGATATGATTCTGTGGTAAACTTAAAGCTCCAAAAGGGCCGGGGTTTCCTCAAGTTTTGGCCACACCCCTTTATTTCTTGGTAGATCTTTGTGATCCTGATGGAGTGCTGGATCTAGTTGTGGCAGTTGTCATAGATACTATGTGATCAATCACCTGCAAGTGTTCTTGATCGAGCTGCTCATTTTCATGTCTTTTTGTTTCTTTACTGTCAGATTTATTCGCAGCTTGTAGTTTCTGATGAACTCAAGTTTTACATTAGGAAGCTCTAGAACAGGCTTCGTTAGGAAGGTCCCAGAGGATCTCAGGTGGTCTCAGGTGGTCTCAGATGGTCTTGTAAGTACCAGACCACGTTCCTGAGTGGGTTGCTGTGGTTCAGGAGGACCGGCTCCTCGGTAACAGAATAGATGTTTCTATCAAACTAAGACTGTTGAATCTGCCAGATCCCATCTTATCTGTGCCCCAGCATCTTCTGCAGGACGTCTTCTACAGTTTCAGTTCCAGTTTCATAGATGTTTTTGGGCAGCATGGTGGATTAGTGGTTGGCACTGTTGCCTCACAGCAAGAAGGTTCCTGGTTCCACTCCCGGGCCCGGAGGCCGTCTTTCTGTGTGGAGTTTGAATGTCCTCCCTGTGATAGACTGACGACCTGTCCACGTGGACATTCCCCTGTCGCTTTTAATGAGCTGGGACAGGCTCCAGCAGACCCTGTGCCCCTGTACACTGTACAGGGAACCACTGTACAGGGAACCACTGTACAGGGAACGACTGTACAGGGAACGACTGTACAGGGAACCACTGTACAGGGAACCACTGTACAGGGAACCACTGTACAGGGAACCACTGTACAGGGAAACACTGTACAGGGAACCACTGTACAGGGAACCACTGTACAGTGTACAGGATTAAAACGGGTGTAGAAGATGGATGGATGGTGTTTTGACGCTTCAGCCGTAACTTAGAACAGGAAGTGGTTGCTGAATGCTGTAAACAAGTCAGTGTAAAAGCCTCCACTGAAGTCTGGTGACGGGGCACACACCGTCTCCGCCCTGCCGGATTTCTGTGGCGTGCTGGGTGGAGCCTCCATCAGCGCAGCGGTTCTCATAAACTGTTTTTTGTTTGTCTCTGTTGCAAATTTTAACGTTAATGTGAAGCAGCTGAAGCTGGATCAGCGGTAATCGGAGTCCGCTGCCGTGCCGAGCTCTGATTGGGCGACAGGAAGAAGCAGGGCAGGAAGAAGCCTGCCCGCTATTGTTAGAGCACGATGGGCATTAAGTTAAGCATCTGAGAGAGAAAGAGAGAGAGAGCGGTATGAGCTGTCAGCCAATCAGGACACACCCACACATGCACACGCTCACACACACGCACACGGCTTCCTAACCTTGTGAGGACAATCCTCCAGGACTCATGAAGCTAGAACACACAACGCCCCTGCATTCCAGAGGCTGCCAGCAGTCCACACACACACAAACACACACGCACACGCACACACACGCTCGCACGCTCGGCCCTGCGGCGCATGAGTCATCACACCACAGTTGCATAACCCAACAGAGAAGAGCTGTTCAGAAGCAGAAACTTGTGAATCCAACTGCAACAAGTCCAGTTCAGGAATGTGCGGCGGAGCCACGCCTCCTGTAGACGAACGGTTGTGGTTGGACTTTCCAGCCTTTAGTTGAGCACCCCTTCACGAGGAACAAAGCTTCTCAACTTCTAGAGCTTCCTCAATCCTCCCGGTCACATACACGCTGTGGTGTTCTGGGGTCATGTGACCTGGTCAGACTCTTAATCAGAAACAAGAACGTGCTGCATTGATTCCTTGTTCCGGCCGCGACGGCGGCGCTTGAAACGTGGCTGCTGTTCTGTGTGTCCTTGTTCCTGTTCCCCAATCCAAATGGTTGCTATGGTAACCTACAGGCATCGAAACGATGTAAACAAACCAAAGTGTAGAGCAGTGAACATGGACTGTATAAAAAGAACTGGACAATCCTTGAGCAACATCAGCAGCAGGTTTTTGAAGGGCACGTTTAAACCCTCTTGGAAGAGCTCCACCCGACCATGGCTAATCCAAAAATGGTCAAAAGGGCGTTAACGGCAACGTCTGGTAGTCGTTGGAACAGGTCCACCTCGCCTCAAATGCCCTAAGCTACCTATTTGAGCTTAGTCTAACTGTATTAGGAGAGCGCTGAGACCTGTTCTGGTTGGTCTGGCAGGTTCTGGGTTCATGGTTGGTGCACTGGATCCAGCAGAGCTTCGTCAGAGCTCTGGCTGTCCTTGTTTGAGATGTCGTCCCGGTAGCGACGTCGGAAATGAGGTTTGAACAGATTTGTTCAGACTGAATGACGGTAACGTTGGTTAACATCATCGGTTTCAGATTAGTCGGGTTTAACTGGTTTAAAACGTTCTGTGGACCCAGCGTAGAACCAGCCAGAATCTGCAGGCATCTTCCCGTTCTTTGAGCACTGTCCCCTATGCTGAACTGCAGGCTCTCTGGGACGGGACGAACAGGAAGTCCTCAGACTGGAGACAGAAGACGAGGCATTCAGGAGCAGGGAGATAATACCACTCTGTGATGGGGACTTTTACAAGCAACCGTGAAGTAGCACAAACCGTCATGTGACCTCTTTCATGGCCCACAGACTGAGGGTCTCCCGCCTGTAAAGGCGTTGTCATGGCGATAAATCTTGTGATCTTATTGTCCATCCCTTCATCGGCCTCAGCTGCTGGGGACGGAGAGTAGACGTGACTCGTCAACTCTTCATCCGGTGGGTTCATGTGACTTGATTTCAGGTCGTTGTTCTGAGGCTGCAGACCGCAGAAGAAGAAGTCCACAACCCTGTGATATCACATACGTGGTTTCTGGAGAGCTTTTAGTATCAGACCTCACCGGAAATATTCCCGAACATCAGAAGACTGTTACCATGGTTTCTGATAAAATGGAGAATGACGTTTATGAGATGATAAGGACTCGCGCTCAGAAACCTCATCAGGAACTTTGTTTGGTCCGAATCTGGATTTGAGACATGTCTGACTCACGGCTGGACTCAAAAACCAGTTCTTTGTCTTCATGAACTTCCGTTCAAATGTCCAACTGCAGAAATAAACTCATTTACAGGCTAGTAAAAAGGCAGTTTTGGTCTCCATGGTTACTGTGGCAGGGTGGAGGAGCAGCCACTCAGTTGATTGGGCACACCTGTGCCCAATCAGCCTCTCCACCCTGCCTGCCTTCATAAAGAGCAGCTGCACACCAGCAAGGGTCTGCTGGGAGGAAGCTGCTGAAGCTGAAGGCACGTATGTCTTGGGTGAAAGAAGAGAATAAAGAGTTCCTGCAAGAAACCCTGTGTCCTCTGTCCTGTCGGTCGACCCCCGTAGCACTAGCCTTGCTACAGTTACATTTCACATCCATGATGACTGTACGGGACAATTATTATGTATTATATAAAATAATTAATATATAAACTGTCTACGAGCTGGGGCCGTCCTGCTGGGTGAACTGGACAGGGAGGGACAAGTGTCACACGTTTATGGAAATTTCTACAACTGAGAACCTTCAGAAGAACATTTGTAGCATGGATATGTAAAAAGTAGGCGTGTGGACATTTGATTGACAGTTGACATGTCCAGCTGTCCTCACTTTAGCTAGTTGGTGCTATATGGACGAGTGAGCTGTAAATAAAGACGTACCAGAACATCACTCTGTTTTAAAGAGAACATGCTTTACTAACAGACCCCCGTCACTGGTCCTGAGTTGGTCCTGAAGGACCAGGAGCCACGGAGGCCTCATTTGACGCAGGAGCTTGTGTTACAAATGTTCCACTAGTGTGAGTCCCTTACGGATTGTTTGCTCTGTGTGGGATCCTCTGACATACTTTTTTCTCCAGTGAACGTCTCTTACTGTTTGTTTCCTGTTGTCCAGGTGACTGCTGGCTGTTGGCGGCCATTGCCTCCTTGACGCTGAACGAGTATGTGATGGCCAGAGTGGTTCCCTCTGACCAGAGCTTCGGAGACGACTATGCAGGCATCTTCCACTTCCAGGTAACAGCTGCTTTATCATCCAAACGTTTCCCTGTCAGCTGCGTTTGTCCGGACTGAGGACATGTGAGCAGCTGTTTCCATGTTTACCTTCAATCCAGAGCTCAACAGTAAGACTAGTCATGAATATGTTAGAATAAGAAGGAGGTCTTCACCAAAACCCTGAGGAACTCCTCAACTCCACCAAACAAGAAAGAAGTCTGTTGTTAAATACTTAACAGGAAGTGATGCTTTATGTTGGAGACGCGTGATCCACAATCCTTCAGAGACTGTGCTGAAACCCGGTCTTGTGTTTTCTGTCCGTCTGTCTGCAGTTCTGGCAGTATGGTGAGTGGGTGGACGTGGTCATCGATGACCGGCTGCCCGTGAAAGATGGAGAGCTGATGTTCGTCCACTCGGCGGAAGGAAGGGAGTTCTGGAGCGCCCTGCTGGAGAAGGCCTACGCCAAGTAAGACTTTGTCTTTGTGAGACCACCAATCACAGCAGGGGAAGGGGGGGGGGGGCAGTAAGGGCCTGCTCTCATCTGGGAACGGCTGGAAGCTCCTGCTTTCATTATTATTGGTCCACATCGGCTTAGCACATATCACATCAGGCCCAGGAACTGAATAAAATAACTGGGCTCTGATGTCATCCACATGTTTCTGAAAAGTGCTTTTGAAGCATCTTTTGTTCATTTTAGAAGGAACCAACTCCACCCAGTTTACCCGAGTTAACCAGCAGGCATAAAAGAACACAACAACTTTAGTCCACTAGCCACTAGTTAGCCATTTTAGCTTGGTTGGTTGCACTTAACCTAACCCATGATGCAACCTACAGTTACTTTCAATTTATTCTGATTGAATCTTCCCAGTAATCCTTGTTCCAGATGTTCTGCTTGAACATTTAAATGAGTGCTGCCAGCCTGGGCCAGGGACTGTAGGTCTGTTGGTAGATCTGCTGGTAGGTCTGTTGGTAGGTCTGTTGGTAGGTCTGCTGGTAGGTCTGCTGGTAGGTCTGTTGGTAGGTCTGTTGGTAGGTCTGCTGGTAGGTCTGTTGGTAGGTCTGTTGGTAGGTCTGTTGGTAGGTCTGCTGGTAGGTCTGTTGGTAGGTCTGTTGGTAGGTCTGCTGGTAGGTCTGCTGGTAGGTCTGTTGGTAGGTCTGTTGGTAGGTCTGCTGGTAGGTCTGCTAGTAGGTCTGCTGGTAGGTCTGCTGGTAGGTCTGCTGGTAGGTCTGCTAGTAGGTCTGCTGGTAGGTCTGCTGGTAGGTCTGCTGGTAGGTCTGCTGGTAGGTCTGCTAGTAGGTCTGCTAATAGGTCTGCTAGTCCTCGTCTCAGCTCTGGCAGCACTCGTTTGAGATGTTGTTGGGTTGTTCTGGAAGGTTCTGGTAGGTCGGTCAGGAAGACTGTGTTGTTTTGGAAGACACTGGGTTGATCTACAAGAGGACGACCTCTGGACTGTCTCTGGATCATCACCTTTTACTTCTGGCACAGCTGGATCCTGTGGTCCAGAGACCTTCACCTCGGATCATTTCCGGTTGACTAAATGCACAACTACCAACAAGCCTGAAGCCAGTGTTGCCAGAGTTGAAGACTGGTGCAGCTCCACTGGGTCCAACCACCTTCCAGGTCTGTTTATTTTGCCCGTTTTTTTGATTAACTCGGGTGGTCGGTTCTTCCCTAACCGGGTTGGTCGGTTTATTCCATAATCGGGTTGGTCGGTTTATTCCCTAACCGGGTTGGTCGGTTTATTCCCTAACCGGGTTGGTCGGTTTATTCCCTAACCGGGTTGCTCGGTTTATTCCCTAACCGTGTTGGTTGGTTCTTCCCTAACCGGGTTGCTCGGTTTATTCCCTAACCGTGTTGGTTGTTTTCTTCCCTAACCGTGTTGCTCGGTTTATTCCCTAACCGGGGTGGTCGGTTCTTCCGTAAATGCGTTGGTCAGTTCTTCCAGCATGGTATAAACCAGATCTCTCAGGCTTCAAAAGCACTTTTCAGAAACCTAAATGACATCACAGATGGTCTCCAGTTCTTTTCACGTGGTCTGGTTTTTACCTGAAACAATGTGAGTTGAATGGAGGTCTACTATCTTCTAAACTTGACTGTGTGATGGATCTGCTTGTGGTTTCCTGAATGAGTGTTCAGGTGTGATGAGGCAGTTCCACCCTTCTGGAGGTTCTGGTTTAATGGTGGATTTGAGTCCACTACATCCTCTTAGACTCTGACAGACCTGACATCAGCTCGTCTCTGGTGTTCTCTATTCAGAGTGAACGGCTGCTACGAGGCTCTGTCTGGAGGTAGCACCACCGAGGGCTTCGAGGACTTCACTGGAGGCATCGCAGAGAGCTACGACCTCAGTAAACCGCCCTCCAACCTCTTCCAGATCGTCAAGAAGGCGCTGGAGGCAGGAGCGCTGCTGGGATGCTCCATCGATGTGAGTTTACCATGTTCATGTGCTCTGAAGTCGTCACTTCCTTCCGTAACATGTTATATCATTGATGTCACCAGGCGTGTTTGTGGTCCAGCT
Source organism: Cololabis saira (assembly GCF_033807715.1). Classification (NCBI taxonomy): domain Eukaryota; kingdom Metazoa; phylum Chordata; class Actinopteri; order Beloniformes; family Belonidae; genus Cololabis; species Cololabis saira. The sequence continues at coordinate 40,652,855 of NC_084587.1, forward strand.
AGTTTCCAGGTCTCACCTAGTTTTATGGACAGGTTCATCTGAGCATCATCTACTTCGAAATCCTGTCTTATAATAAGAGATAATACATGCGTGTTCTGAGAGAAAAGTAATAGTCCCCAGTCCAGGTCCCTGTAGAACACCAGGACCAAGAAGATGCTAATTCACACAAACACGTTGGATTCTAACAGGACCAGTATGGCAACCGATCTGATGTCTTACAGAACCACTATGGACACCAATCTGAGGTGTAATTGGACCAGTAAAGAGACGAGTCTGGGGTTTAACAGCACCAGTATAGTGACAAGTCTACCACGACCAGTATAAAGGCCAGTCTGATGTATACCGGGACCATTATAGACACTAGTCTGTGGTCTAATGGGACCAGTATAGAGACCAGTCTCAGGTCTAATAGGACCAGTATAGAGACCATTCTCAGGTCTAATGGGACCAGTATAGAGACAGGTCTCAGGTCTAATGGGACCAGTATAAAACCGGTCTCAGGTCAAATGGGATCAGTATAGAGACTGGTCTCAGGTCTAGCAGGACCAGTATAAACACTAGTCTGGGGTCTAACAGGACCAGTATGGACCAGTATTGGGACCAGTACTCTGAGGAGGTTGTGTTTCTGGACTATGATGTGGTCTGAAACTTAACTTAACTGGTTACTTCGGTTTGTTTTCCTGGACTGATGGTGGGATCTATGTTTTCAGATCACGAGCGCTTCAGACTCTGAGGCTGTCACTCGTCAGAAGCTGGTGAAAGGCCACGCCTACTCACTGACCGGCGCCGTGGAGGTAAGGTTTGGGTCCTGAAGATGAGACACATTAGTAGGGCGGAACAAGACGCTGTGCTCTGCTTGCAGGTGAGCTACCGCGGCCGTCAGGAGAAGCTGGTGCGGGTCAGGAACCCCTGGGGTCAGGTCGAGTGGACCGGAGCCTGGAGCGACGGGTACCTGAATGCAACACAACGGCCGGGATTCTGCAGCCACGCTTTTTCTCCAACATTTCCCGTTTTCTTTTTCTCGCAGGTCGTCTGAGTGGAACCAAGTGGAGGGGGAGTGTCCTCACGCCAAGGCCGAGGACGGAGAGTTCTGGTAGGACCAGCTCTGTCCCAGGTAGCCACACCTCTGCACCAACGCAAGCTGAGCTGGTTTCTGTCCTGTCTCTGCAGGATGTCCTTTAACGAGTTCCTGCGTCACTACTCCCGCATCGAGTTGTGCACACTGACCCCAGACACCATCGATGATGACACCGTCAAACACTGGAGCGTTTGCAAGTTCGACGGCACCTGGAGGAGGGGCTCCACGGCTGGAGGCTGCAGGAACCACCCATGTGAGTAGGACTGGAGGGGGTGGAACTGCACCAGAAATGTTGCTGTAGAAACGCCAGACTGTCCTGGTGTCATGCGTGTGATAACCGAGGCTGTGAGAGCAGAACATTCCCGGTGAACTTCCTGAAATGTTTTATGGCAGATTCACCTGGGAATCGGAAAATATTAGTTCAGCTGGAATGAATCGAAGTTTTAAGGTAATTAATTGAGATTTGTATGAATTATATAATCTACAAACACCAAGCAGCCTTCTTAACTATAAAGGAGGTGGTGTTGACCAGGTACGGTTGATAACTGGGACTAGTACTAACTAGTACCAGCCAGTACCAACTAGTGCCAACCAGTGCTAACTAGTACCAACTAGGGCTGGGCTATATGGACCAAAAGTCATATCTCTCTAGCTGAATGGCGATACTCGATATATATCGATATTTTTTCTGTGCCTTAATTGGGGTTTCCCCCAAAGCATTATAGCATAGCATCTCTGTTAGCTTCATTTTTTTTCTGAGGCAAACCCTTAAAAAAACAGTCAGTTTTAATACAAAGCCTCGTGCCAAATGTCACACAGGTACCTTTATTAACAGAGGTCTGCACAATATCAACATGTATAAAACAAATGAAATAAAAATAAACTGCCTGCATATATAGAATAAAAATGCTTCTTGAATAAAATAAAACAAATATCCCTTTCCTGCATAACAATTAAATTAAAATACACTGTGTAATTAATACAATGTAGACAGTAACAGGCAAACTTTTCCACTGAGGCTGACAGTTGTGCAAATAACAAAACATTTGTGCAAATCTCAAATAAAACATTCAAGTCAATTTGTCATAAAATAAGCTATATCAAAATCATAAAAAAAAATTTAAAAAAATTTAAATCGATATAAACGATATTGTCTCGTACCATATCGCGTTTGAAAATATATCGATATATATTAAAATCTCGATATATCGCCCAGCCCTAGTACCAACCAGTACTAACTAGTACCAACCAGTAGTAACGTGTACCAACTAGCTCCTGTATGAACCCTTCAGCATTAGTTAGTGAACCTTTAACAGCACAGATCCAACATGTTCTTGTTGGAACATCAGACTTCAGTGACTTGATGAGGTGGGTCTTCAGCGGCTCTCTGGGACCAGGAGTCCAGGAACTCTCTGCATGTGACCAGGATACAACTTTCAAAGAGTTCACGTTAAATCTGACTAAACTGCTAAAAAGCTACTTCTGAGTTCATCGCTATTAACCAACCTGGAGTTTGTTTTAAGTTCCATGGAAATATTCTATCTGGAGCTTCAGTGATGACACCTTTAGGTGCAGTGGGCGTCCCCGCCCCCCAAACTGGACCTGTAGTTGGACTCTGATCTTCCTGATGTAACAGGCAACCGCTGTTTCTCCGCAGACACGTTCTGGACGAACCCACAGTTCGTCGTCAAGCTGGACGAGGAGGACGACGACCCCGATGACGGGGAGGTGGGCTGCAGCTTCGTGGTCGGTCTGATCCAGAAGAACCGCAGGATGCTGCGTAAAAAGGGGGAGGACATGCACACCGTCGGCTTCGCCATCTACGAGGTAGGAGACGTTCAGTCTGAGTTTCAGAGCGGTTCACACACGAATCCATCATCAAACGCTTTCTTCTGTTTCATTGCAGGTTCCAGAGCAGGTGAGACCTGAGACTCAGAGACCTTCAACATTGGTCTGTTTAGAGAGTTAGAGAACCGCTGAATGGCCCCTAAACTCCAACACAAACCTGTCCTGGACCACAGCTGCTGAACCACCTTCAAATCGCGCTTGTCATCCATCTCTGACTCCGCCTTCACACCAGAGTCACATGGTCTGACTCATCCCAGTACACTGGATATTTACAGGACACACCCCGAGATGTCCACATGATCCACACGATGCTGAAGAATAGTTTTGAAGCCTCTCTTTAGCCTGAGCAGCGCTGTCATGTCAGTGGGCGGGGCTTACAGGTCTGGAAGCTGTCTGGAACACGCCCACCTCGCCACTGCTCAACTCCTGCTCACAGCGGCGTTACCTGATAAACTGCAGGTCCGGCACACTTCTCCCAGTACAAAACAGTCCTCCGTCACTCCCGGTTCCTTCAGCTGAGGAGTTGCAGAACTGTTTCACGTGTTGCTTGGTGGTGAAGTCAGGAATAACGATGTGTCCAACCAACTCAGTTAGACACTTGGACCCTTCCAGACCAACTTAGACCAACCTAAAACCTTCCAGACCAACCCAGAACCCGTGTTCTGTTAGTGAATTAACAACTCAATCAGAACTAGAATACTTTATTTCATCCTCTCGTAGGGCTGTTCGATTAATCGATTTTAAATCGTAATCGCGATTATGTAATTAGAACGATGTTAAAACGTGAAAATCGTAAAATTGATTTTTCACTTTTTTTTTTTTTTTTACCTTGTGTGCACACATATTAATGATTGATACCGTATTAATGATTGATGGAAATACCTCTCAATACCTGCGACAAGTGCCCCATCGGAGAGGCTCTTTAGTGTAGGAGGGGGCGTTGGAACATGCCACCGGGCATCCCTCAAGCCAGATGTGGTAGACCGGCTCGTGTTCCTTGCAAAAAACTTGCAAATGTGAATAGCAAATGTAATGACTGACATTACACACCTCTACCTCCTTCATGGGTTGCATTATTATTTAGCATGCAAAGACCCAGTTTAGTTTAATTAGAAAATGTCTTGTTTTATTTAATTGGAAATATAACTTACTGTATGTTTGCAACAACTTATTTTACAGAGTTTTGCACTTTATTCATTCATTTTTGGTTTAATAAGAGCAAAGTTTGCACTTAAAGCCCAATGGGGCAAATGTTCAATAAAAAAACAGCATATTTGAAATCATTTCTTTGCCTTTTGTCAATTCACAAAATAATCGTAATCGTAATCGAAAATCGGATTTTGAGAGAAAAAAATCGAGATTTTATTTTTGGGCAAAATCAAACAGCCCTATCCTCTCGGGAGGTTGTTGTATTGCAGTGCTCTTAATTAAAAATACAAATTAAAACGGTATTAAAAGATATATGAATATATTTATTCTGACTAATTCTAAAAGTAACACATAAGAAGCCACAGCGCTCCACCGTCACGTTTCCACCTGTCTGGGTCAGACCTGTCCTGATTGGCTGTCTCCCTGCAGTTCCACGGACAGAGGGAGGTGCACCTGGACAAGAACTTCTTCCTGACCCACGCTCAGACTGCCCGCTCAGAAACCTTCGTCAACCTGCGTGAGGTCAGCACCCGCTTCAAGATGCCGCCGGGCGAGTACCTGATCGTCCCGTCCACCTTCGAGCCCCACCTGAACGGAGACTTCTGCATCCGGGTTTTCTCTGAGAAGCAGTCGGAGACGCTGTAAGAGCTGAAATGTGCTGCTTTGTCTGGTGTGTGTGTGTGTGGGCGGGAGAATGAGTCGTCCTCTGTCCTCAGTCCTGGGGGGGTTGAGGAGGTCTGAAATGGTCCAGATTCTTCAGCCCAGATCATGACCTTGAACCCCCCTCGGAGTGCTGGAAGAGAGCATTCAGAACTCTGGTTTCTGTTATTGGGGTTGTTTCTTCTAAAGGACTGATGGGACACTTTCTAACGTGTTTTCTAATGTCTGACAGGCCATGTGACGACCCGGTCAGCGCTGAGCTCGAAGAGGTGAGTAAAGCTCCAACCACACGTGCCTACTATAGAGCTGTGAGTGAACGCTGTGGGTGAACGCTGTGGGTGAACGCTGTGGGTGAACGCTGTGGGTGAACGCTGTGGGTGAACGCTGTGGGTGAACGCTGTGGGTGAACGCTGTGGGTGAACGCTGTGGGTGAACGCTGTGGGTGAACGCTGTGAGTGAACGCTGTGGGTGAACGCTGTGGGTGAACGCTGGCGCAACCTGGTGCCGCTGCTCACCGCTCACCTGGCGTCTTTTTTCCGTCTTTTTTCCGGCTGTTGACGTTTCCAAGTCTGTATCCACAATGTGGGCCGGTAGGACATACATCCTGCTTGTCTGTGCCTGGCTCTTTCTACTGCCTGTTCACCTGCCAGTGACGGGTCTGCTGCAATACCCGGCCGCTGACCTGCTCCGGCTGCGGTTTCACCTGCCTGGACCTGCGCCGGAGGCTCTCCACCTTCACCCGGTATTACGTACTCTGTTTACTAGGGATCACAGAATGCGTAAATGAAAGGCAGGTTTTGCGAGTAAAAATATGTTTTTATTTGACCACTGGTTCTTTTGTTCAAGTCAAAATGCAGTTGATTGTTTACAACAGTATGGAAAGCAGTTTACAAATTATGCCCCAAAAACTAAAGTTTATATAAAGAAAATAACTCCAACGTAAACCAAAGAAATAAGCATAAAGAACTGGACCCTAACCTTAAAATAATAAATCCACTAACTAAACCTAACCGTTAACCAAAACAAAATTACAATAATATTAACTATACTAAACTAACTACTCTAAACCAATCCTCACAAATTAGGCTTGTACATAACTCAGGCGTTGGAGCCATCTAATGTTTACTTTACTGCCTCCATTACTTTCACAAGTTAATCAACCAACAAGATTTAGCAGGAACCAACAAGATTTAGCAGGGCCACAAACTGCTTGGGCAGATCAGCTGAGGGAAACCAAACATTTGGCCCCAAAGCCCTCACAACAGGCAGACAGAATGGACAGCACGTCTTCACACATGGGTGGTGTGAGACGACTGACAAATCGCACTGCTCCAGCAGCAGTTTTGTAGGGGAGAAGTTTCCTCTGGTTGGCTCCCGGTAGAGGTGGGCGTCGCTCTCCATCAGCACACCTGCAGCAGCTCCAGCTCCTCCCACACCAGTGGACCTGAGCTGACAGGTGAATTAGTAAAGGCCACCTCCAACAGGAAACACACTCGCCCAACCAAACCTCTGCACCCCAGTACCAGATACTCACAAGTAATAAATAAACAAAAATAGTAAATAAAAATAGCAAATTTACAGGGATGTAACACCCGGACATCGCCTTTCAGCCCCGCCGGAGATATATCCACCGAGGGCCCCGAGGGCCCCGCCGGCATTTCCACCATAACAGCTCTACAGCAATAAAGTCCATCTGGTCCAGCTTTCGTCGCCCTCCACGCTCCACCAGCCGAGCTGTCAATCACAGTGTGTTAGCCCGCCTAGCTCGGTCGGCTAACACCACCACCAGCTGCGACAACACTTCACTCAACTTTGCTCTACTCAACATCCGTTCACTGACAAGCAAAGGACATCTCATCCAGGACCTCATCACAGACCGTAAGCTTGACTTTCTTTGTTTAACCGAGACATGGCAACAGCCCAACGACTTCTCCCAGCTGAATGAATCCACTCCGCGTGGGTTTGTTTACATCTGTCAACCCCGTGGCTCCGGCCGGGGAGGAGGTCTCGCGGTAATTCACCGCGAGAACTGGAAAGTCTCGCCGGTGTCTGTGCCTGTGTCCAGCTCGTTTGAGTCCACTGTGTGCGAGCTGTCTGGTCCCACTCCAACCATTATCGCCACAGTCTACCGCCCCCCCAAACCCAATAATCAATTTTTAAATGACTTTGCTGCCTTTCTCACCCATTTATCATCCCTCTCACCAAACATCATAATACTGATTTCAATATCCACATGGACAATATTAATCTGCCTCTCCCCAAAGACTTCACCTCCTGTTTAGAGAGTTTTGGATGTCAGCAACACACTACTTTTCCCACGCATTCGAAAGGACACATTATTGATTTAATCTGCTGCTCTGGTGTCACTGCCTCCGATCTTACAGCTGATGAACTTCCCATAACCGACCACTTTCTCCTTTCATTTACAGGGAAACTCACTCTTTCCACCACTAAAAAACCACGCCTCATTTCATTCCGGAATTTAAAAAATATTAACCCTGCCACTCTCACTTCATGTATCCACTCATCCTGCCTCCCTGACATCCACAGTCTATCCACCCCTGATGATCTGGTCTCTCATTACAACTCTGGACTCCATAATATTCTTAACTCCCTTGCTCCGTTAAAAACCAGATCCGTTTCTTTTTCTGTCTCCGTCCCTTGGTTCACCCCCGATCTCCATCTCCTGAAAGCCAAAGGTTGGCAACTGGAACGCCTCCATAAAAAAACTGGTCTCACTATCCACAAGGAAATGTACAATAATCACATACTATGCTATAAGGACGCCATTGTCAGCACCAAAACCCACTACTACTCCGCTATAATCACTGCCAATAAAGGAAACTCCAAGTCACTCTTCTCCCTACTCAACAATATGACCCAACCCCAGGACTCTCTCCCCTCCCACCTCCACACAACCTCCTTCTGCAACTCCATCATGTCATTTTTCAATGAAAAAATCAAGATCATCCACGAGCACCTCGGATCAATCCCCCACCCCAGCGCCTCAGCCAACTTTCATCTGTCCACACACCCATTCTCCAACTTCCATCTTCCCACTCTCTCAGAAATCACAGAACTACAGAAATCCAAGCCATCCACCTGCCAACTGGACCCCCTGCCCACACATCTTGTTAAAGCCTGCTCCCCCTCCTTGGTTCCCCTCATCTCTGCCATCATCCACTCCTCTCTCACCACTGGAACTGTCCCCGCATCCTTTAAAACTGCTGCCATTACTCCAATCCTGAAAAAACCTGGTGCCGACCCCTCCAACTTCAACAACTTCCGTCCAATATCCAATCTACCTTTCATCTCCAAAATTCTCAAAAAAACAGTTGCTTCCCAACTCCATTCTCACCTGTCCCATAACAACCTGTATGAACAGTTCCAGTCCGGTTTCCGCCCACTTCACAGCACCGAAACAGCACTCATCAAAATCACCAACGACCTTCTCATGGCAGCTGATTCTGGACTCCTCACCATCTTCATCCTCCTTGACCTGAGTGCGGCCTTCGACACCATCCGTCACACAACCCTCCTCAACAGGTTATCTTCCATCGGCATCACCCACACTCCACTGGACTGGTTCACATCGTACCTCTCTGTCCGCACTCAGTTCATTCAACTCAAGTCCCTGAAATCCATCCCCTCCTCCGTCACTTCTGGTGTGCCCCAGGGCTCTGTCCTGGGGCCCCTACTCTTCATCATCTACCTCCTTCCCCTCGGCAATATCTTCCGCAAATTCAACGTCCACTTCCATTGCTATGCTGATGACACCCAGCTCTACCTCACCACCAAACCCTCATCCTCTCTCCCGCCCACCTCCCTTACTGACTGCATTTCTGAAATAAAAACCTGGTTCACCCAAAACTTCCTTAAATTAAACAGCAATAAAACACAGGTTCTCCTCATTGGCACCAAATCCACCTTATCCAAAACCGACAGTTTTTCTCTCACTATAGACAACTCCATTGTTTCACCCTCCCCCCAAGCTAAGAGCCTGGGTGTCATCCTGGACAGCACACTATCTTTCCAATCTCACATCAATAACATTACCTGGTCTGCCTACTTCCATCTACATAACATCAATCGCCTCCGCCCCTCCCTTACCCCCAACACTGCCGCCATCCTTGTTCACAGCCTCATCACTTCCCGCTTGGACTATTGCAACTCTCTCCTCTTCGGCCTCCCTCACAAATCCCTCCATAAACTCCAACTGGTCCAGAATTCAGCTGCCCGCATCATAACTCGGACCCCCTCCATGCATCACATCACTCCTGTCCTCCAACTGGCCACTGGCTCCCGGTTCAGTTCCGCATCCAGTTCAAGGTCCTCCTGTTTGCATTCAAGGCCATCCACAACCTCGCCCCCCCATATCTGTCTGATCTCCTCCACGTCCACACTCCCTCCCGAGCTCTAAGATCCTCTTCCTCCCTACAACTGTCTGCCCCCTCCGCCCGTCTCACCACCATGGGGAGCAGAGCATTCAGCCGCTCTGCTCCCCATCTCTGGAACTCTCTACCACCCCAACTCAGGAACATTGACTCATTCTCATGGACTCGACTCATGGAGTGTGTTTAGAGAAAATTAAAAACAAATAAAAAAAAACATGGACATGCTGGAGAGGTCAGAAACCTGAGAGGGCTTATCGAGTGACCTCCCCTTTATGATACACTTTAAACAGTAAAACAAAAAATACTTTAGAAAAAAAAATCCCAAGATAATTAAATAATAGTTAAAATAGACATCTTAAAAAATATGATAAAAAGATCAGACTGTAGCATAAACCAAAACAAAGAGCATCTAAATATATAGTATATACAGTGTACAGTGTACTTGTAGAGACAAACACACAAGCTACTGCAGGCGTGTGTTACCTGGCTGTAAGTGTGTGTTACCTGGCTGCAGGTGTGTTTTACCTGGCTGCAGGTGTGTGTTACCTGGCTGTAAGTGTGTGTTACCTGGCTGCAGGTGTGTGTTACCTGGCTGTAAGTGTGTGTTACCTGGCTGCAGGTGTGTGTTGCCTGGCTGCAGGTGTGTGTTACCTGGCTGCAGGTGTGTGTTACCTGGCTGCAGGTGTGTGTTGGCTGGCTGCAGGTGTGTGTGTGTTAGCAGGCTGCAGGTGTGTGTTACCTGGCTGCAGGTGTGTGTTGCCTGGCTGCAGGTGTGTGTTACCTGGCTGCAGGTGTGTGTTGCCTGGCTGCAGGTGTGTGTTGCCTGGCTGCAGGTGTGTGTTACCTGGCTGCAGGTGTGTGTTACCTGGCTGCAGGTGTGTGTTACCTGGCTGCAGGTGTGTGTGTGTTAGCAGGCTGCAGGTGTGTGTGTGTTAGCAGGCTGCAGGTGTGTGTTACCTGGCTGCAGGTGTGTGTTGCCTGGCTGCAGGTGTGTGTTGCCTGGCTGCAGGTGTGTGTTGCCTGGCTGCAGGTGTGTGTTGCCTGGCTGCAGGTGTGTGTTACCTGGCTGCAGGTGTGTGTTACCTGGCTGCAGGTGTGTGTTACCTGGCTGCAGGTGTGTGTTAGCAGGCTGCAGGTGTGTGTGTGTTAGCAGGCTGCAGGTGTGTGTGTGTTAGCAGGCTGCAGGTGTGTGTGTGTTAGCAGGCTGCAGGTGTGTGTTACCTGGCTGCAGGTGTGTGTTGCCTGGCTGCAGGTGTGTGTTACCTGGCTGCAGGTGTGTGTTGCCTGGCTGCAGGTGTGTGTTACCTGGCTGCAGGTGTGTGTTACCTGGCTGCAGGTGTGTGTTACCTGGCTGCAGGTGTGTGTTACCTGGCTGCAGGTGCATCCTAACAGGTTGTGGGTGTGTTAGTGGGTTACAGACATGTCAGCTGTGAGACTGCTGTGATGTTCTGAGCGTTGTCATGGTGTTTGTGTCCAGGAGACGGTGTCGGACGATGAGGTGGATTCAGGATTCAGGAACCTTTTCACTAAACTCGCCGGAGACGTAAGTTTGTGTTTGTCGTTACTGAACACAACTGCACACGAGCAACAGCCACTCTGTCAGCAGCTCCATCCACCAAGTCTCTTCTCTGATGGCTTCTTCTGTTTCAGGACATGGAGATCTCTGGGACGGAGCTGAGGACCATCATGAACAAGATCGTTGCCAAACGTGAGTGTTACCTGCAACACTGAGAATGAAACCCAGAAGCTGCAGGTGAGACTTACTGTGCTGTTTTTCTGTTTTACAGGAACCGACATCAAGACAGACGGTTTCAGCCTGGACACCTGCAGGATCATGGTCAACCTGATGGACGTATCCTTCTACACCTTCCTTTTGTGTGTTTGCCTGCGGTTCCTCTACGGACCACTAGGGTCCGGATCCAGACCTGCGTTTCTTCTGCTGACCACAATGGTCTCTGATCCAGACCTGCGGTTCTTCTAATGAGCAGAAGGAACATCGTCTTCAGAGAGGAAAACTGCAGATTGCTCACCTTCAGTGATGCTCTGAGGAGAAGTTCTTCTGGAGCTTCTCCAGCTGCTGGATCTTCTAGACCAGTGTTCTCCAACCCTGGTCCTCGGGACCCAGTGTCCTGCGTGGACCTGTGACAGACCTGTGTAGACCTTGATGGCAAGTCGACTGTGTTCCCATTATTAGAATCAGTAGTGTGTTGGAGTCCAGGACCAACACATGCAGGGCAGTGGTTCCTGTGGACCAGGGTTGGAGAACTCTGATATAGAGCGTCCGTAGATGAAAAAGTTTAAAGGAATCAGTAGAAAAGCCGTGTTTAAACGCGGAGAACTACCTGTTGGCGGCGCTTCGTCTTTAAAGCCACAAATAACAACATCAATGAGATCCTGGATCTGAAATACAACAGGCAGGAATATTTCTTTCTTTGGAGCGGCCACAGTTTTAACTGCAGAAATATGGACACCCCTCCAAACTACAACTTTGTAGAAGCAGCCTAACCGTTTATTTAGTTTCATCGTTGTGAGGAAGTCTCTTCTGACCCCCACGTCTGGACGTTGGAGTTTTATCCCACTCTTCTTCGGACTGTGAGAGCAGATCTGTGGTCATTCCAGGGGTCGGGCTCATGCTGCTCCTCCCATCATGCTTCACTGTTGCTGCGGTGGTCTTCCCATCATGCTTCACTGTTGCTGCGGTGGTCTTCCCATCATGCTTTCTATTGGACCGAGAACACTTGTTCCCTCATTGTTTGAATCCTCTGGCATATATTTGGGTTTACATATCCTGCTGGTCAGAAACGTGTCCTGGCCCCCCACCCCACAGCCCAGCCTTCAGCAGGGTTGATGGTGTTCACATGTAAGAATGACCAGAACATTCCAGAACTCCTGGAGTTCCTGGAGTGTTGCCGTTGGACTCTTGGTTTGTCATAATTCCTGTTTTTAGACTTTCAAACCTTTTTGTCAGGACTTGATGTCCACTGTTTGAAGTTTTGGTTAAACCAGTCCACCTGACTGGTTTCTTCATCTGCTCATGTCAGTCTCTTCTTCATTTGTGGATGTTGACGTCTTTAACGTGCAGCAGGACAGCGGTAACGGGAAGCTGGGCCTCGGAGAATTCGCCACGCTGTGGAAGAAGGTTCAGCGATACCTGGTGAGTCTGAACACCCCGGAGCAGCCGCTCGCACCCGCGCTGCCGCGCTGTAGCTGAAGCCCTGATTGTGTGAACGTGTTTTGTGTTTGCAGTCCATCTACAAGAAGAACGACTCCGATAACTCTGGAACGATGAGCACCCCAGAGATGAGAGTCGCCTTCAAAGATGCAGGTCAGTCTCATTCTCTTCTTCCTGTCAGGACTGACTCTCTGGCCATGTGACCAGAAACTGTAAGCTGTTTCCGGTCTGCTGTTCCTTACAGTCTGTGCTTCTTCAGTGAGGTTTGGTGCAGAAACTTTAAAGAAGACGTCTGATCTTTGTGTTCACATTTCTTCAGATTTCTGATACCATGTCATGTTTTTCTCCAATAAGTTTTATTGGTTTATTTATTTTCTCAGACATTCTCAGGTGTTTTGTCGATGTTTCTTTTGTTTGTGTCTAATTTTGTGTTAACCATGTAACATTAAAAACCTTTCTAGATTTGGTACCAATTAAAGACCGAAAAATAAGATGCGGACTACTAGATATACAATCGTTAAGCTCCAAGTCTCTCTCTATTAGTAAAATATCTAATTACAGAGAACAGGAGTGATATTTTCTGTTTAACAGAAACGTGGCTAAAGGAGGAAGAGTATGTTAGTTTGAATGAATCGACTCCGCCCGGCTACTTTAATCATCATATTCCTCGAAGCACGGGCCAAGGTGGAGGAGTGGCAGCAATTTATAACTCCAGTCTTCAAACAAAATATAAACCTAAATGCGATTATAATACATTTGAAAGCCTTACGCTTCATCTAAAACTCCCAGGCTGGAAATCAGAGAAACCAGTTTTATTAGTGGTAGTGTACCGGCCCCCTGCTGGTGCTGATCTGGAGTTTTTGTCTGAATTTTCAGATTTCCTATCTGGTTTATTGATCAGTACAGATAAAGTCATCATAGTGGGTGACTTTAACATTCATATGGATGTTGACAGCGATAGGTTTAAGTTATCTTTTCATTTTCTTCTAGAATCAAGGGGCATTTCACCAAAAGTAAAGAAACCGACGCACCGTTTTAATCAAACCCTCGATCTCGTCCTCGCCTACGGTGTTGAAGCCGATAATCTGTTAGTGTCGCCTGTAAAGTCCCTCATATCCGACCACACATTAGAGGATAATAAAAATAACCCACGTTTTCTGTTTTAGCACTGTAGCCAGGCTGACAGAGTCAGCCGTGCATTCCTGCAGCTCTCAGTTGTGAAGACTTTGAGTTTCTTTAACAGTAAAATGATCAGGTTTAGATAAGAAATCAACCAGTCGGTTGTGGGCGTTTCTTCAGCTTTAGTGACTTCCTTAGGCTCTGACTCTAGACTGTTTTGATCCTATAGACCTCCCTGAGCTGACCTCAGTCGTCAATAGAGCTAAATCAACCACGTGTATGTTAGACCCCATCCTGACTCGACTACTCAAAAATGTTTTTTCTCTTATTGGCACGACAATACTGGACCAGATCAACTTATCCCTAAACTTAGGATGTGTACCACAGGTTTTTATAATTGCAGTAATTAAACCTTTACTTAAAAACCTTCTCTTGACCCAAACATTTTTGCTAATTATAGACCAATTTCCAACCTTCTATTTGTATCTAAAATCCTGGAAAAGCTAGTTGCAGCCAGTTATGTGACCATTTGTATAGAAATTATCTGTTTTGAAGTTTTTCAGTCAGGGTTCAGAATGCATCATAGCACAGAGACAGCACTGGTTAGAGTCACGAATGACCTTCTTATGGCCTCAGATAAGGGATTAGTGTCCATACTGGTTATTTTGGAGTTATTTTAATCAGGATTTGTGGTGTAAAAAGCATATTAATCAGGTTTGTAAAACAGCGTTTTTCCATCTCCGTAATATCACAAACATTAGAATTTATCCTCTCCCAGAGTGATGCAGAAAAACTAATTCATGCATTTGTATCTTCTACACTAGATTACTGTAATGTGTTATTAGCTGCATGTGCTGACAGGAATCAGCAAGCGAGACCACGTCTCTCCAGTGTTAGCCTCCCTCCACTGACTCCAGATCTGGAGGACGGGTCTTCTGCTATCAGGAACCGTTACTATGGAACAAACTTCCAGTTTAGGTTAAGGAGGCTGACACCACCTCCACCTTTAAAACCAAACTTCAAACGTTTCTGTTTAGTAAAGCCTATAGTTAGTGTTTAGTTAAGCCTCTAGTTAGTGTAAACATTAGTGTGTTAGGGCCAGTAGTCATAGCTGCAGCTGCAGGAAAAGACTAGAGCTGGATCATGCTGGATATGCTGCTATAGAGCTAAGCTGCAGGGGGACACCAACTACCCTGCAGTCCCCCCTCTGACCCCCTCAGTGTCTGCTGTTTACACCTCTTTATATAGTGGTCTCTGTAGTCCACCAACTAACCAGGTATCAGTCATCTGTACATAGAACTCTTAGTTCTCCAGTTAATGAATCATTAATACTAATATATCTGCTTTTTTGTACCTTTTACAATATATCTGTGTCTCTCCTTTCTCTGTTCTTCATCCTCTCTTTACTATCTCTCTTTTCCTGCTCTACCCAGCTGGTCTTCAGCAGGACGTCCCCCCTTATGATCCAGGTCCTGATTCAGGTTTCTTCCCTCCTAAAGGGCAGTTTTTACCTGCTGTTGTTTATATAATAATTGATCGGGGTCATGATCTGGTCTCTGGAGACCACATGGAGATGACTTGTGTAGTAAAAGACGCTGTATAAATAAAGTTGAATTGAATTTGTGGCTCTGCTGAAGGTGACCTGGAAGCAGCTGACTGAATTGGGGTTATTTAGTGTCGTTGAGGGCAGAGTGTGAGTCATGGTGCTTCCCTGCTGACTCACAGCTGACGAATCCAGTTTTCCAGAGAGACTCAGAGTAAAGAGCAGAAGAATGTGTTCTCCACCCATCATCACCCAGGGTGGATGAGTTGCTACTCCATGAAGATCAAGCATAGAATGAGTCTGAATGTTTTCTTCTTCTCTGCTCACTAATGCTCTTCTTCTTTTGCTCCTGCAGACCTTTGTGTTTCTTCCTCTCTTCTAACGTCTGTTTCTGCTGCTGTCTGGGACTGTCTGTCAGTAACCTGATGGAGATGGTACGTCAGCTTCTCCTTCTACACCCTTCCTGAGACACACTTTGGTCCCAACTGAGTCATGCGATTGTCCAACCTCACAGTCACGTGACCTCAGCAAAGCTCCATCTGCGTCTTTTACTTTAATGATTAACCACAACTTTAACTTTAATCACAAAGGCTAGTTTGACAAGAGGATGGAGCCCCGTGTTGAGATTTATTTATGTTGCTTGTATTAATTTATTTACTAAAATAAGTCAGAACACAAACATTTTGCTGTAATGCAGAAAACAATAAAGCAAGTGTTTGGTAGCGTACAATTCATACCTGCCATCACGCATGAGAGGGAACCACCCACCCGTGAAACTGTAGCGGATCCTCCCTTATCCTGGACTTTGGTTTGTAGACAAAGTAAACCCAACAGCATTCCCGTTTTATTTCAGCCGTTCCTTAAAATCTGCTGCTCGGTGCCAGCAGTACCGGTACCGGAGGCAGACGGCACACGGCTGATGTAAAACGTTTGTAATCATGCAAACCAGGAATCAGAATCCACATGTAGCGCGCCAAAACAAGATTTCACTTCAAGTGAAAAGATGAGGACGTCCCAGGTTCCAGTGGAAAACTCCAGGAGACTCATGGCATCACAAGACTCCGAGACAAACCTGTTACACTTCCTGTTGGCGGGACTTTGAAGTCGCTGCACCACGTCTCCATCTCAGGAAACAAGCGTTTCTGCTTCCTCTGCTCTGATTGGACAGTGATGTGGATCCACGAGCTGTCGTTGATTCTGTCAGCTGTGAAGAATCCACAGTGGTGATAATCATCCAGGTCCTCGTACCAACACCCACAGCTTAGCAGCTGCTCCACATGGAGGCGCTAGAACCTCCCGAAGACATCACTGATACAAACAAACCAGAACTGCTCTGGTTGAAAGGTTGAAAACATTTATATCAAATATTAGCAGGTTTATAGTTTAGTTCCTGAAAAACCTCAGTGACACACGTATGACACAAGTCCATCTAAACATTCGTCATCAAGAACCTCCTAAAACCTCTCAGTTCCACAACAGCAACGTCAGTCCTGGTCCAGTAGATGGTGAGATGTTCTCGGATGGAGGGCTGGGAGAAAATAAGACCTGCAGCTCTTCATCACGTGGTCTCCTCAATTACAGAACACCTTCTAAGCGTGTGATAATAACTGCAGACGTTATAAAGTACGATTCCAGCCTCCGGAGGAGGTTGGAATCGTACTTTATAACGTTTGTGAACCGGAAGTAGAAATGAAAGTTTCAAGCGTGTCCTGGTTCGGTTTGTGTCTGAAAGTCCTCCTCTTGTTTCACATGAAAGCCTCTTGTTTCTCACCTGTACGTGCTGCCGTCCTGCAGGTTTTACCCTCAACAACACCATCTACCAGCTGCTGGTGGCCCGCTACTCCGACCCGGACATGACCATCGACTTCGACAACTTCGTGGGCTGTCTGATGAGACTGGAGATGATGTTCAGTAAGTTCAGACGTCTCATCAGTTCACTGAATCCACAACGACCCTCTGGAATAACCTTGCAGTTTGTCGCGTTCTGGTCTGTTGGCGTTCACAACCAGCTGCGTTGTGGGTGTTTCTTGGTACACGTCTATACTGGTGGCTGTGATACTGGCGGCCTCCACCAGGGGGTGGAGTGCAACCTCAGTTTAGGAGATACAACTGTGGGTCCTAGATAGCTCAGGTGGTTGAGCGGGCGCCAGAGAAACCAGCAGTGCATCAGAGATGGTTGTTGGAACATTAACTCACCACCGTTGGGGTTGTTTTCTGTTTCTCTAGTTTTATTATCTGGTTTATCTCGTTTTCAGATGTAGGAAACTGATGACATTAAACACTATATTTAACTTGACTAAACAGATGTTGAGTAGACGGTAAAATCTGACCAACTGTTGCATCAGATGGATCGACCTGATCAGCGCTACACCAGTGCAGCAAACTGCAGAGCTGCTGACTGCTGACTGTTATGCTAGTTCACGGCAGATTGTTGCCGTGAACTAGCATCACTAGTGGTCAACGATACATTGCAGGTCACGTATGAGTCATGTATTTCTTTAGGGGCGTTCACTACTGATGTGCCATACAAGCACAGGTTACGCGTAGTTGACTGCAAGTATACAGGCTGCAGACCCAACAACACAACGACACAACAACACATCAAACCCAATGACACATCAAACCCAACAACTAAAGGTTGTCTCATGTTCCCTTGTGTGTTCAGTTGATGAAAATGTGTCTCTGACGATGTAAAGGTTACTTTGATGAGCATCTTCATCGTCCGAATCATCATGCGTTTTTAGATTGAATGCCGCTATTATCGCTGGATGATGAACACATGTTTAACGTATGTTGGTAATGTAAACACAAGGCATGTTATTGATCACCTCGGGCCTGAAGGCGGGTTGAGGGGAGGGAAGGTTGGTCAGAGGGCGTTAACCTCTAACATAACGTAACCTGTGTGGGCGTGTAGAATGACGTATTATCCCCACATCAGCAGGATGAAATAGCTGTCAGGCAGGTGTAGTTTTCATAATGAGGATGGATGAACGTCAGGATGAGTGTTTCTTGGTCGGGTTCTGCTTCTTGCAAAGACCCGATTTGTCAAATTTCTGGCCACTTGTTCAAATAATGGCAATCCTACGTGGTTCTGGACATACGCCGGTTTATGACCTACCTGTGACTCTATGCTGCTGCTGTTACTTTCATCAGCTGTTTCCTTATTTTTATAAAACACACTAAATCTGCACGTTAATCGCGGGGTATTCGCTGATGCAAAAGACACTACTGACTCTTGATCCATGTTCCTCCTCAGAGATCTTTAAGAAGCTTGACGCCCACGACAGCGGCTTCATCGAGCTCGACTTCACCCAGGTGAGAACAAAATCCCTCCAGCAGTGATGTCAGAGATGTTAGAGACTGATACTGACTGTGTTTCTGTCTTCCCCCAGTGGTTGAATTTCGCCATGATCTGAGAGGAAGCCTCAGCCGTTCTGCAGCAAGCCACTTTACCGGTTACAGCCGCCGCTTCTCTTACAGTTTTATATGTATTTACCTGTTTCAGTATCTAAGTGATGTCACAAAAGTCAATAAATTTACCCACTAAACCTTTATCTGTGTGAATCATTGATATCAGAGCTTCAGATTCATGTCTGCATGTCTTAACTGGCTGTTAGCTCAAACTCTCCCATCAGCTAAGCCTGACATCAACGCTGACATCAGAGGCTAATTTGAGTTTAGCGAGCTCAGACGCTGATGTCAGCTTACCTCAGTTCACACTGAGAGGATAACAGGGAGAAACGTCCCTCTCATGTTTGGCTGTTCCCTTCAGAGGTGGCCACGGCCAATCAACTGTCTCCGTCTACCACCGTCTTCTGCATGCTCTTCTCTCACTCCAGCTACGTTTCTTCACCCCTGGTGGCTCCAGCGAGGAGACGTGACCAAGCGGAGGCCGGATTGAGAGAGGGAAGGACCAAGAGAACAGGGCCAGACGTAATGACATAAAGCTTTTAGAGGGTTACAACTCAAAAATATTTCAAACTATCAACAACAGTATTAATGGTAAATGGGTTACACTTACTTACTTAGACCAGAGGTGTCTTCAGTATTCACATTCATTACTCAGGTAGAAGTATAGATACTAGAGTTTAAAAATACTCCTGTAGAAGTTGAAGTATCATCTCAAGTTTTTCACTCAAGTAAAAGTATAAAAGTACTGGTTTTAAAACTACTTAAAGTATAAAAGTAAAAGTAATGTATGGGGGAATAAAGCCATTAAGGACAAAAGCCATTGAAAATGAATGCATCTTAGTATAATGCAAATATGTTAAAGAACCATATATGTGTACTATTGAGCATTAACATGTGTTTCAGAGAGCAGGAGATATGATGACTAGTTGCCTATAAGTATTGTAATGGTACAAAAACATACTTCAGAGGCATGTTATCATTTATCCTAACCTTTATTGGAATGTACATCCAAGTTTAGTTGCAGGAATCTGAGGGAACGGATGTAAGAACAAAACTGGACAAGAACATCTGAAACAACCACAACCAAATTCACTCTATCGGATGGAGCAATTTAACTAGATAGTTTTTTTTTTAAAGGCCGAAATGAAATAGAGTAACGAGGCTGTTTTTAAAATGTAACGAGTAAAAAGTACAGATAATTGCGTGAAAATGTAAGAAGTAAAAGTAAAAAGTGGTCTGAAAAATAATTACTCCAGTGAAGTATAGATAACCAAAATTTCTACTTAAGTAAGGTAACGAAGTATTTGTACTTTGTTACTTGACACCTCTGCTGTAGACACACACACACCAGTTGAGCTGTCATACCGGGAGCAACTGGGGATTCAGTGTCTTGCCCAAACACCTTAAGTGGACACAGGAAGACACTAGGGCTCGAACCACTGACCTTCAGGTTCATGGGCGAACGCTCTACCAACTGAGCCCCCTACCCCAGTATTAAGATGGACCACAGTAACGCCGTAGCCCTGCAACGAGACCCAATTAAATACGTCGCAGACGAGCAGAAGATGATGCACAGCACACGTCAGATCGGAGATATCAGCCAAAGTGGAGCTCCTGTTCACATTTGTGAGGATTTCTCTTCGGAGGTGGAGAAGACGGGTTTGTGGAGGTGCTGGGAATCGTGTACAGGATGCTGTATGTTGCCATGCTGCCCATCACCCACGTTGACGAGACTCGGGTGTTTCCAACTGCAGCAGAGGAAATGCGAGCAGACGACGAGGACACATAGATGAAAGATTCTTGTTGAACGAACCGAGTACCTCTGATATCTAAATAGACACTTTTCATGGAGGACAGCGATACCAACAAGGACAGTTCCAACCTAATAATAGGTTAGAGTTAGAGTAATCGTAAATTTGGTGACGTTATCATACATGTCGGCGCTAATGACACCCCTCCAAGCCAGTTGGAAGTCAATAAAATTAATATTGTGTCGGTGTGTAACTACGACAAAACCACGTGGGACTCCGTAGGTTTCTCTGGTCCCCTCCCCAATATGATCAGTGATGATATGTTTAGCTGCATTTCATCGCTCCGCCGCTGGCTGTCGTGGTGGTGTTCAGAAAACGTTGTGGCCTTTATTGACAATTGGAAGACGTTTTGGGGAAAGCACGGTCTGATTAGAAGAGACGGCCTTCATCCCACCCCGGGAAGTGGAGAAGTCGTGGCGATCTATAACTCCAGTTAAAATAAAATCTAAAGCTTAATCTGATTATAATACATTCTCATGCTTAGTCTAATACTCCCGAGCTGGAAATCAGAGAAGCCAGTTTTGTTAGTGTACCGGCCCCTTGCTGGTGCTTATCTAGAATTTCTGTCTGAGCTTTCAGATTTCCTATCTGGTTTATATATCAGTACAGTCACTTTTGCTCCTGAAGTGGTCTGCAAATTCTTCACATAAGAGGTCATTAGTAAAACGTCTGTGTTGATTAAATCAGGCTTGATAAGACTGTCAATAGCAAGGCAAAGCAAGGCATGTTTATTTGTATAATACAATTCAGCAACAATGGGATTCAAAGTGCTTTGCAGAGACTTTAAAACATCACATAGCCAGACATGTGGTGCATAGAAGCTGAATGCAGCTTCTCTGTGTCTGGTTCTGTACAATAGTACCACCACTTACTTTTTTCCACTTAAAGCACTGCTCATACATACACTAGCAGACACTGGCATACACTAGACTACACTAGCAGACACTGGCAGACACTAGACTACACTAGCAGGCACTAGCAGACACTGGCAGACACTAGACTACACTAGCAGGCACTAGCAGACACTGGCAGACACTAGCCTAAACTAGTATACACTAAGGTCCTTGTGTTTTATTTCTGTCTTGACTTTCCATCTTTCAATGTCCAGGTTGTTTGAACCTGTGTCTCATCAAGTCCTGCTGTATATCTTGTCATGTGTTTCCTGTGCTCCCTCCTGGTCTGTCCTATTTCCTGTCATTTCTGTGAAGTTTGGGCTCTTTTTTTTGTTTTGTACCCTGCTCAACAGCGTTTTTAGTTAATAAATACTTTTTGTTTGGAACTCCTAGTGCCTCTGTCTCTTGCATCTGGGTCCTATATCTCCAAGTCATGACACACACACACACACACACACACACACATATATATATATATATATATATATATATATATATATATATATATATATATATATATATATATATGGAATGCGCATAATATTGAGTACGTACTAATGTTTCGGACGCACTAAAAAATCTCACATAGACTACTCATTTTGCATACTCATTAGGGTGGAAGTATGCAATTTCGGATGCAGCGATCTACTGAGGGTTCCTGCTGAAGGAAACATCTACTGAGAGTTTCTGCTGAAGGAAACATCTACTGAGAGTTTCTGCTGAAGGAAACATCTACTGAGGGTTCCTGTTGAAGGAAACATCTACTGAGGGTTCCTGCTGAAGGAAACATCTACTGGGAGTTCCTGCTGAAGGAAACATCTACTGAGAGTTCCTGCTGAAGGAAACATCTACTGAGAGTTCTTGCTGAAGGAAACATCTACTGAGAGTTCCTGCTGAAGGAAACATCTACTGAGAGTTCCTGCTGAAGCATCCATCTACTGATGCTTCCTGCTGCAGAAGGAAACATGTACTGAGGGTTCCTGCTGGATCATGGGGATACCCAGTATTGCCCACGTCCTTTCTTCCGTTTCTGGCTTTATTTTTCTTAAATAAATAATAACAGGAATTACTCTGCTATGTTACTGTTTGTCTGAAGTCACATCATGATTAAAGACACGTCCACGTTTTGGTTTGAACTTCCTCAGATGACGTCAGCGTTGTCCTTCAGAGCTGGAGGATGAGACGCGCATTTAGTTTTTTTTGTTTTTTTTTTATAGATAGATATATACAGAAAAGGTACAAAACGCAGATACAAATTAAGGATAGTAAATTATATATAAAAATAAAATAGAAGGCTTGAGGTTTAAGGAGGAAAAATAAATAAAATTAAAAAAAATCAGGAAATATTATAATATATTATGGAGACGCGCATCAGCCCCCCCCAGCAGGGCGTCCTGCGGCTCCGCCCTCCTCGGGCGGGGCTCACTGCTGCACAACAGCATCTCCTTCCTCAGCATCCACACCAGAACCAGACGCGGACCAGGACTCCACTGAGCGGAACTCGGGATACAGCAGGTGAGTGCGGGCGTCGGGGAGCAGCTCCAGTCCAGCTGGTCTGGTGGTTTCTGGAGTCCGCCTCTGATTCAGCAGAAGCTCTGGTTAACTGCGTCGACTATTTGTTGACCAATCAGAGCCGTCCTCGCGCAGCCTGGCGGGCTGCAGCGTCACAGGAGGCGGCTCAGGTGTTATTTACCTGCGAACGGTTCTGGCTTACTGGACCGTGAGTGACCAGAACCCTCCTGGAGCTGGTCCAGACGGCTTCTACAAAACCTTACTGGCATTCATCCGTGTGGAGTACTTGTACTGCTGTGACTGTCACTAAGGGATGTTGTAAATGACAATAAAAGGTCCTAAGCTTAAAGGGGACCTATTATGGCATCTAATACCTATTTTAAACAGGCCTTGAATGTCTTAAAAACAAGCTTTTGATTGTTTTTGCTAAATAAATTAGAAATTCAGCCTCTGAGCCATGCCTTTATAATCCCAGTCTCTAACCTCATTATCTATGTGGGATTCTGAGTGGGCGGGAGTTGTTGTTGTTGTTCCGGTGTTCTGCCAATTTCTGCTGCTTTGCCAAAAAATGCTACCTAATGGTTTTCTACCTTTGTAGAGCTACAATTTTACTGTGTTTTACTCCCCAGCCCACTTCCTTTTCCCCCAAGTGGTCCTTGTTGCTTGCCAGGCCGTTATTGTAAATAAAAATGTGTTCTTAATGACCTGCCTGGTTAAATAAAGGTGAATGACTGAATGAATATCAAATAAAGCGATAGAATTAGGTC
The DNA here is from genome assembly GCF_033807715.1 of Cololabis saira. NCBI lineage: Eukaryota > Metazoa > Chordata > Actinopteri > Beloniformes > Belonidae > Cololabis > Cololabis saira. Next base: position 40,676,212 of record NC_084587.1, read on the forward strand.
TTTTTTCTCTTTATCGTATAATGTTCACAAAGTGTAATACAATTCATGTCATGGGTAGTGTATTTTGAAGGATCAAATACTCAACATCCCATATTATCATTTTAACATCGTGCAAGAAATGATGGGCGTGGCAATCAAACTTTAAAAAAACGACTGTGCGCGTGCGCAGAACCTCAAAGTAGCATTTCTCGGCAGGTAGCAAGGATTGTCAGAACACCGGCCAGAGTTAGTTGTGGGTGTGGTTTCACGCATCGTTACGTAACGGCGGGAGCAGAATCTGAACGGCTCGTAGAAGCCACATCACACTGGATGGCTCATCCGGGCGGCTGTACAGACACTGCAGAATTTGGTTGCTTTCGTTGTTGGCAGGCTGAGGGGAGACCACTTAATATATGTTAAAGCAAGAGAAAACATGTTTTTCATAATAGGTCCCCTTTAATTATACCAGTTAATAAACCAGAAGTGATGTTAGCATGAGGCAACAGTGAAACTAAAAACATGAATAAATAATTGAACAGATTAACAAAAAGGGCATGAGATTAATTCAACTCAGTAAAATTCAAACAAACTCACATTAATAGAGATGGTGCACTATAGCTGTACTGTTGCTAGTTTTCTGACACACCTTCATACACGCCTTCATACCGTCAACAGCCAATCAGACTCCGCACATCTGCGTACTTTGAGACGGTCCTGTCCCAGTGTACGATCTCATCGGCTCATACTACCTGTAGCTTCAACGTTAGCAGCCCACCATCGTAATGATGCACCGAGAGTTGAAACGCTCGGAGTTGTCACGGAAACAGCAGTTCAGCAACGTCTGACGACACAGTTATCCAAGATGAAGTAAACGGGAAGTGATGCTCAGATGCTTCTAGTGTGTACGTGTGAGCCCACAGGTAACCAGGGGTAACCAGGTGGATTTGCCACAGGTAATCAGGGGTAACCAGGTGGATTTGCCACAGGGAACAAGGTGGGTTAACCACAGGTAACCAGAGGTAAACAGGAGGACTTACCACGGGTAACCAGGTGGGTTTACCACAGGTAACCAGGTGGGTTTACCACAGGTAACCGAGTAACCAGGTAACCATAGGTAACCAGGAGGGCTTACGACCAACCAAGTTCAACAAAAACAGGATCTCTTTGGAGGATCCAGGTCTGTCCAGATCAGAGATTGTCTGGACTAATAGGGCGATCATCGACTGGTTTATTAAAGCCTGACTTTCTGCTCCAGGATCTGAGCGTGCTCTCACAATAGTAGGCAAGGCATGTAACTTGTAATACAGCAGCTAGACTCTTCATTGATACGACCAGGTTTTGTGACTAGAAATGTGAGGAGTATGAAAACGGTGTAAATAAAACTGCTGGTTCAGTATAACTCAGCAGGCTTGGATATTTCCATCAGTCTGTACATTCATCTCGGATCTCTAGTCACAAGGGATGATTTCTGATTGAGGCTCAAACCCACGTAGAACCAAACTATCGCAAAGATTTGGTTCTAGTTTGGTTCCAGTTTGAGACGTCAGACGGCAGTCATGTGACCTGGCCTTTGGTTGGTTCCAGTTAGTCTAATGGAGTTGGGACATCGAGAAGCACTGAAGGGAGGACTTAAGAAGTCTGGTGGGGATTTGTGGTTCTATCGATCTGAGCTTTTAATTTGAAAGTCCATCCATTCATTGATCTGCTTTTTTAAAGTTGAGTCACAGGGTCAGCAGTCTAAGCTGAGAGGTCCAGACCTCCAGCTCCCCAGCTAGCTACTTTTCCTGGGAAACAGTAGCGTTCCCGGGGAAGCAGAGAAAAGTTATATCACTGGCATGACGTGGGTCTTCCCAGGGCCTCCTCACAGTGGGACATGCCCAAAATACCACCTGACTAGACGTCCAGGAGGCCCAAACCACTCCACTCGGCTCCTCTCGATGTGGACGAGCAAGAACTCTACCCCAGATTTCCCACTAGAACTTCTCCTCCCGTCAATAAGGTCCAGCCACCCTGAAGAAACTAATTTCAGCCAACTAACCCATGGTTAGTGACCGTAGGTGAGGGTAGGAGCGTAGATCCACCAGTAAACGGGCTCAGACCAGAACAGAGTCCATGTTACTGCATCCATTTGTCAGTCTCCTGCTGCGGTCCTCAGACATGAACAAGACCCAGAGACAACTCCTCTTTTTGAGGCTGCACCTCACTCCTGACCTGAAGAAGACACTCCACCCTTCTGACTGGGAACCATGGTTGGGGATCTGCTCCAGAGAGAGCTGAAGATCACAGACTGAAGAAGCCAAGAGGAGGAGGTCATCTGCATGAAGCAGATATTAAGTACTCTTAAAAAGAACTCTGAAGGACACAGTTCAATGCCTTCTCCAAATCCCCAGAACACATGTGAGCTGGTTGGTCAAACTCCCATGATCCCTCCAGGACCCTAGCAAGGATAGAGGTGGTCCAGTGTTCCACGAGCAAGGTGGAACCCACATTCTTCCTCCTGAATCTGAGCTCTGACAGTTGATCAGATTCTCCTCTCCACCTCAGGCCACCTCTGCAAAGGTCTTACCAGGGAGGCTGAGGAGTGTGATACCCCTATAACTGGAACACACCCTCCGGTCCCCCGTCTTAAAAAGGGGAACCATCACCCCAGTCTGCCGATCCAGAGACCCTTGACATTCGACATTGACCCCGGTGACCTCAGCCTTGGTAATAGGACAGGCCATCCCAGAGTCCATAGGCCTGGCCTCCTTTAGGGAGGACGTGTTGGTGGGATGGAGAAGATCCTGGAAGTATTTTTTCCACCATCCAATTACATCTCAATTGGAGGTCACAGCACCCCACCTCCTGTTTACTAGAATCTTCTCGATGAGAATTGAAAATCCCTCTCCGTGGCCTCTCTTAACCACTCCCACAGCACTGAGCCCACTTGGCCTGCTTGTACCTGACAGATCCCTCTGGAGTCTTTCAGACTTACCAAGTCCTATAGGTCTTCTTCTTCAGCTTGCCCCCCTCCCCTGGAATGTCCACCACCGGGTTCAAGAAGTACTGCTGAGACAGGTACTGACGACCTCAGTCGTCAGTACCTGTGTCAGTACCTGGGCTCTAGTCTTCCACCCCAACAATGTAGGCACCAACATGGCACAATTGTCTCATTTACATCCCCACCACCTTCCAGATGTGGTTGAAGCTCTGCCAGAGGTGGAAGCTTCAGACGTTCCCACCAAACCCTCACCATATGTTTGGGCCTACCGTGTCAGTCCGTCATCACCCCCCACTGTCTGATCTACCAGGTATTGATCAGGTGACAGCTCAGCTCCCATCTGTTTGAAAACTGGATCAATTAAGCTGTTGGTCAGTGATCTGCTGGTTTTCATACTGGAACAGAACCAGCCACATTCCAGTCTGTGGTTCCAGGGATGAGTCAGCAGTTTTCAAGAACAGAGTTGTTTGTTCCTCTGTCAAAGGAATTTCACTGCAGCAGCAGTTGTGTCTCCATTTATTCATGTTCAACTTGTTCATTTTTGTTTCTGCATTGTTTTAAAATGTTTCAACTTGTTCATTTTTGTTTCTGCATTGTTTTAAAATTTTTCAACTTGTTCATTTTTGTTTCTGCATTGTTTTAAAATTTTTCAGTCTGTTGAACATGTCACATCTTCCTCTGAGATGCATTTTTAGATGCTCTTCCTTATTTCCTGATGAAATTTTTAACACTGCTTTATCAATATGAATTTCCCCGCTGTGAGAAAATAATAATAAATTTACTCTTGTAGTCTAGCTGTGTGATGGTGGTGGTGATGATGATGATGATGATGATGATGATGATGATGATGATGATGATGATGATGATGATGATGATGATGATGGTGGTGGTGGTGGTGGTGGTGGTGGTGGTGGTGATGATGATGATGATGATGATGATGATGATGATGATGATGATGATGATGATGGTGGTGGTGGTGGTGGTGGTGGTGATGATGATGATGATGGAGGTGAGGATGATGTTGATGATGATGGTGGTGATGATGATGATGGTGGTGATGATGATGATGTTGGTGATGATGATGATGATGATGATGATGATGATGATGATGATGATGATGATGGTGGTGATGATGCCTGGTTGATTTCGATTGAAAAAAACATATTAATATCAAAATCAAAATGATGTTACTGCAGTTTTAAGTGCAGAGGGGAAACTGATTAAAAACAGGTGCTCTGTCTGTGGTTCTTCCTCTGCTCTTACTTCTCTCTACCTTAATGTTGATTATCTTGAAAAATCAGTCGAGATGCTCAAGACAAATGTTCAGGTGTTTTGTTCTGGTTCTTGCAGGACCTCTTGATCTGTCCCTGACTGTCTCTCTGTCAGGTTTCAGGTCACAATGTCTGGCGGGCTGTCAGAGCGGATCCAGAAGGAGCGGGACCGAGCTGGCGGTCTGGGCTCAGTCCAACAGGCTGTACGCTACCTGAACCAGGACTTCCAGAACCTGAAGGAAGAGTGTCTTCTTAACAGCACCCTGTTCGAGGACCCAGCATTCCCTGCAGAATCCACCTCGCTGGGGTTTAAGGAACTTGGGCCGCTCTCATCCAAAACCCAAGGGGTGGAGTGGAAGAGACCCACGGTGAGCACCAGAATCAGACCAGAACCAGGACTCTCAGACATCTTCAACAACATTAGGTTGTGTACGAGGTGACTGATATACACCTCTTTTTGATTGGCTGTTCCAGGAGCTGACACCAGACCCTCAGTTCATTGTGGGCGGAGCCACCAGGACAGACATTTGTCAGGGAGCACTGGGTGAGTTTGTCCAAAGGCTTCTCATAGGCCATGTGACCCGTCTCTCGGGTCAGCTGCCAGTGCCAAACATTTAATTTCTGGGTTGAGTATCATGTGGAAACAAGATGGGTTCCAGTTCCTTGACTGGCCTCTAGAGGCTGCAAAAGTAAGTCCATCTCCACTGACCTCCAGGATCAAATCAAATAAAGGAAAAACATTGCTCAAGCAAATAGATGTCAGGGTCCATGGTCAAATTGAACTGGTGGGTTTTAAGTTCAGGTTTGAATGATGGAAGTGGGTTGATGTTCTGAAGTTCAGATGGGAGTAGGTTATCTAGCCGGGGAGTAGGGCCTGAAGGCTCTGCTGCCCAGGGTGGTGAGACCTGAGGGTACGGGACGGAGTGGCCACGTGGAGAAAGTCAGAGAGACATTTGGAGACATTTGAAGATGAGAAACAGTATGTTGAAGTTGATTCTGTGTTTTATTGGGAGCCAGTGGAGCAGGGGTCAAGGACAGGGCTGATGTGTTCAGTGGAAGAGGTTCTGGTTCTGATCCGAGCAGCAGAGTTCTGCCGGACCTACAGCTGATGAAGGGATTTGTTGGGGACTGAGTTACAGTAATCAGTTCGAGAAGTGACGAGACTGTGGATGAGGATGGTGGCAGCATACGGAGTGAGGGTTGAACGCTGTCGGTTGATGTTTTGGAGGTGGAAAACAAGCAGACCGGTTGATGCTGTTGATGTCAGTGTGAAATGATTGTGTGCTGTTGAGGATCACGCCCAGACTGTTAACCTGATGAGACGACGGAGGAGCCGTCAATGCTGATCGGAACTGTATGATCTGGATTGAGTGGAGGTCGTACCAACAAGTAGATCCTCTGTTGTATTACTGTTTAGTTTAAGAAAGTTCAAGGAGAACCATGCTTTGATTTCCTGAAGGCAGTCAGAAAGATGTGTAGGGTTTAGTGAAGATGTAGAGCTGGGTGTTGTCTGCATAAAAATGAAAGTTTGTTATATTTATAGAATACCGGTATGTGTCTAAGGGGCAGCATGTAGACGGTGAACAGAAGGGGCCCTAAGACTGAGCCCTGGGACACACCGGCAGTGATGGGGAATGAACTTGAAGGGTGAGACTTGACTTGTATGTGCGGCCGGAGAGATATGAGGAGTGAGAGGTGTGTGAGAGAAGAGGATGCCCGTCTGTTTAGGAAGGTGATCAACATGGTATCAAAGGCTGCACTGGGAGGACGAGAATGGGGAGAAGACCGGAGTCGGCTGCCATCAAAAGGTCATTGGTAACTTTCAGAAGCGCTGTGTATAAACTAATACTTCCCATAATGCTGTCCATGTTTGAAAAGTCAGCTTCCAGCTCCCACCAACAGCAAGCATCTCAGAAGAAGATAAAAAAACACCTGAGAGAAGCACTTTAACTTGTATTGATCAGTTAATTGATCCTTAAATGGACATCTGCCGGATGGAAACTCCATTAGCAGGAAATTACATCAGCTGATGTTTTTGTTGCTGCTGTTAGCTTTTAGCTTAGCATTAAGGTGTCCCCACAGACTGCAGGCTAATGGAGTCAGCTGATCTTCAGTCTGCAGCACAATCATTTACTGGAACAGGAACTCATCAACCTTTTAATTAATCTTTTAACCAATTACAACCTGGAGAAGCTCTTAGAACCATGTTACTGATGTCTGGAGAAGAACATTGTGAAGGATGAGCACCAGTCCAGCACTGGTGCAGGAACACAAGACTACGACAGGCGGCACGAGTGACCAGTAGGAGAAAAACCACCACTGCTGGACGCAGAGCTGGACACACCCCTCTGTGATGTCACTCGCAGGTTTCTGAGGAGGGCTTCTGATCTCTGAGGGACACCATCTTGATGAAGTGACTTCGCCCACCCCTTTGTTAATCCAAAACAAGAAGCTAAGGTGGACCCTGGTAGCAACATGCCTACCTCAGTGCTGTTACCACAAGTTAGCTATCATAGCTTCAGCTCACGCTAACCTACAATGGTAACTAACGTTACATGGACTCTGATCAAACCTGTTCAAACATCTGCATCTCAGACGGCGTTACTGAAGCGATATCTGAAACAGGTGCTGTCAGAGTTTAAACCAAAGAGTAGCAGAGCTCCACCAGGAGTCCAGGAGCACCGGTGGTTCATCATCCACCATCGGTCAACCAAACCTACCGGTCCAGGCGACCGAGCAGCGTTGAATATTGGTCAGAAGGGTTCTGAAATGATCAGAGTAAAGAGCCAGCAGATCCAGCTGCTGCATGGATCTGCATGTCTTAGATGTTTACCTGCATCAACAGACCTGATTCTAATTAACGGTCGTCACCAATGTGTCATCAGGGTCTGCACAGCTCTGTTGGTGACACAGTCGTTTGTATAAAGGTGTGTTGAAGCAGAGAAACACCTAAAACATGCAGGACTGTGGCTCTCGAGGATCAGGAATGAAGACCACTGATCTATAGGAAGTTCAGCAGTGTCTCTGGTTAGTCCTGGTTAACAGCCGTCAACCACGTGAAGATGGCTGCTTTGCTAAGATCAGCAGAGTTTCACATTTGTATCCAGACCCTAGTAGAGGTGGAGGGCGTGCAGGTTCTGAATTGTTTAATGGTTTAATTGGAGGTTATCAGGTGACTGTCAGGTGGTGTCTGAATGACTCTGGTTTTCCAGGAGACTGCTGGCTGCTGGCCGCGATCGGCTCTCTGACTCTGAACGAAAGGCTGCTGCACCGTGTGGTTCCTCATGGCCAGACCTTCAACCCCCAGTACGCCGGTATCTTCCACTTCCAGGTGAGATGTCACCGTCCACAGGCCACACCTACTATCCTGCACAATAACAGTGTGGGAGTAGGGACTCATTTGTGAGTGAGCTCTAGCTTCAAGTTGGTAGAAATTGTAGGTAGATGGTAGGGCTGGGCGATATATCGAGATTTTAATATATATTGATATATATTCAAACGAGATATGGTACGAGACAATATCGTTTATATCGATTTTAAAAAAAAATTTTTAAAAATTAATTTGTATTTTTTTATGATTTTGATATAGCTTATTTTGTGACAAATTGACTTGAATGTTTTATTTGAGATTTGCACAAATGTTTTGTTATTTGCACAACTGTCAACCTCAGTGGAAAAGTCTGCCTGTTACTGTCTACATTGTATTAATTGCACAGTGTATTTTAATTTAATTGTTATGCAGGAAAGGGATATTTGTTTTATTTTATTCAAGAAGCATTTTATTCTATATATGCAGGCAGTTTATTTTTATTTCATTTGTTTTGAAATGTGTGACATTTGGCACATTTGGCACGAGGCTTTGTATTAAAACTGACTGTTTTTTTAAGGGTTTGACTCAGAAAAAAAATGAAGCTAACAGAGATGCTATGCTATAATGCTTTGGGGGAAACCCCAATTATGTCACAGAAAAAATATTGATATATATCGAGTATCGCCATTTAGCTAGAAAATATCGAGATATGACTTTTGGTCCATATCGCCCAGCCCTAGTAGATGGTATAAATTGTTGGAAACAGTTATCAAATAAAGAGTTGAATCAGCTTACCTGTAGACCTGTATTCATCCATCTGTCCGTCTGCAGTTCTGGCAGTTTGGTGAGTGGGTGGACATCGTGATTGATGACCGGCTGCCGGTCAAAGATGGAGAGCTGATGTTCGTCCACTCGGCGGAAGGCAGTGAGTTCTGGAGCGCGCTGCTGGAGAAAGCCTATGCCAAGTAAGACCACCTACACCCGTCTCCACTCACCAAAACCCATCTTCACCCATCTACCTGACCAACAGCCATCTGCACCTGCACCAACCTACACTATCTACACCCATCTACAACCACCAACACTTAACTGAGAACGTTCTATCATTGCTTTGTGTACTCATGGGTCACTTTCTGTTAAAGTTAAATATTGTCTGCAAGGGATGGTTAAGATTTGCAGTGAGATTGCTGGAATACCTCCCAATGACCTTCAAGAACTTCACAAAGTCTGACTTTAGTAGAAAGCCCAGGCCGTACAGGCTGAACCAAGACTTCCTCCATGGAGATTTTAACCTGCAGCCTCCAGTCAGATACAGTTTACTGAAGTGCAGAACAAAAACTTCATTTCTTCGGCTGAATAATGCTCTTGAACAATTACTTTTAGTTCATGGTTATGGTTATATCTGTTTATTTACATTGTTTACTGATGTTTGCGTGTTCTGCTGGCTGTGAAGCTAATTGCCCTCTTGTGTACAATAGAGAAACCATAAACACTGGCCTGTACCCACACACAGCATTTCCACGTTACTCTATATCATCCGCAAATGAGCAAAAAAATAGTCCCAGCTGCGTTTGTTTTCAGGTTCTATGATGATTCTTTCCTGGTTTCACATGGACCCTGAGTGGGATCTACCTGGATTTTAGGTGGGCCCAGCTGGGGCTTATGTTCCTGAACCTGCATGGGACCTTTTCTTCTTCCTATTGAGCCCTCTTGTATCATTTATGAGTCCACTATATCTGAAGCCACTTTGGGCCCCTGAGCAAGACCCTTAACCCTAGTTTCTCCTCAGATGCCGGAAGAAATGGCAGCCCACTGCTCCTAGTCCAACTAGAGATGGGTTAAAAGCACAGGACTAATTTCCCCTTGAGGGATGAATGGAGGTTAATGAAAAAAATTGAAATTTCAAGGCACTTTTCTCGGAAAGCAAACAGGTAAATACGGCCCAGTCCAACCCATTTAGTTATGTTTATGAATCAAATTTGTTCCAGTTGAGTCCACGTTCAGAAGTCACAAGAGCAGCTCATAAAAACTTTGGATTCACTTTTGGATTTGGAAGTGAGAGGAAGAATTGTCTTCTAAACAAAAAAAAAAACCTCCATCAGAACCAGAACCAGGGAGGGTTCTGGTTCTATGAGGCACAAGAGAGAAACACAAAGTTCATGAGCCTGATAACTGAAGGCCCTGCCTCCCATTCTACTGTTGGAGTGCTAGGAACCACCAGTCTGAGGGACCACAGCTCTGCTGGGATGGACCTGGAGTGGAACAGGCTCGGTGTTAAAGTAAAACCATCCAGAGTTAGTAAATGATTAGACGGTCTATTTCTGAATAATTCAGGTCCAAACACAAAGACCTCAGTCTGATCTGAGTTTAGTAGCAGAAGTTAGAATCCAGATCTTAATGTCGTTCAGACATGTTTGTAGTCCAGTTAGTTCAAAAGTGTCATGTATGTCTGAGTATCATCTGATAATAGCAGCTAATGGTGACTTGTGTTGAGAGAACAGTAATGGTCCACATCCAGAGCCCTGTGGAACACCAGGACCAACTCTGCTGTATAAACACTCCTCATTTACATCAACCAACTGGAATCTTTTTAATTAAATTTTTATTTGAACAAAGGTCTTTTTATTTAAGATTTTCACAACAAACAGACCACAAACACAATACAAACAAAAACTAAACCCTAGTCAACACCCTCCACCCACCAGAGCTGTACCATGAAATCAAACACTGTTATTTAGCATATTTGTTGATAGGGCAAACAAATATGACAGGGACAAAAAGTACATCTGTACCAACTCAAATAAGAGGTTCTGAATTACAGGGTTACATTTTCGGTTTCCATTTGATCCACAAATGTCAGAAAAGGCTGTCAGGTTAACAATTTAGGGGTATTTGAGTAGTCAACATCTGACATCCAGAACAGCAGCGCTCTAACGCTGGCTGCCCAATAATAAAACCAAAAACTGGGAAGTGCTATGCCACCCTGGAGACACGGTCTTCGCAATATGCATTTCTGTATGCATGTTTTTTTATTGTTCCAGATAAAAGTTGATATGAGTTTATATACGGAGCTGAAGAAGAATTTAGTCAGAAATTATGGGGGGGGGGGGGGGGGGTTGTAATAGGTAAAGGAACTTAGGCAATACATTCATTTTGATGATATTGATCCTTCCACCCTGTTTCAGATTGTCTAACTGGGGCAAGAAATTTGCCTTTGAAGCTATATGTAATCCAGATTCCCAGATATTCTAACTTTTTCGCATTTCTAACATGTGCTGGAATGAATTCCAACCTTTCCAACCAGAAGAGCCTATCAGGTCTACTACTACTACTACTACTACTACTACTACTACCACTACTACTACTGTCATTTACCAGACGCTTTTATCCAAAGCGACTTACATCTGAGAGAAAAACACAAGCACAGAACCACATAGGAGGGTACAGCTGGATAAGTGCTGGTCAGACTGCTGAGAGTCCAGTTGGACACGGGTGCTGTCACGCTAGTGCTAGAATATATGTTTTTTCTTTTAAATAAGAAAGCTACGTCTAAGAAGACACCATCTTTTCGTAAGTGCATGCATCTTATTAGATGCCGAAGTGCTCCTTAAAGGAGCTTGAGGCCGGATTGTGGCAAGATTTATGAAAAAAATCCGTATACATTTTAAGTTTTCTAGTAATAATGTCAGATGAAGCGTTCCAAACCAAAAGGAATGAGCCCTCTAGTGTATCTCTCCTTTGCCTTGAACAGGCTGTGTGCTGCAAAATGTGCTGCAATTCGGTCCCGAATTTCCCGCGCTGGGCTGCGGATGTGACGTCACATGACGCTGCATGTGCGTTCTCCCCGTTCTCCCGTGCCGGCTTCACTGTTGGCTGCAGTACCCCCAACGGCCGTCGTGGTGAAGGGTGGCGCTAGAGAGTCTCATTTCTTAAAAGGAGCCTCAAGCTCCTTTAAAGCCTTTAACTTGCTCTTAAAAGTAGTACAGACCCTGCAGATCGGACAGAGTTAGGTCTGACTGGTATCCTCCCCCACCATCAGAGCCAACTCACTTTTTGTTTTATACTTTAAAATGTCCTGTGAAGCATGTGAAAAGTTCTTTACCAATACATCTTTCTCATTCATTAATCTACCAGATAAACCTGACTTAAAGCAGCTCATGTGGTTTGTGTAATCCTGATCACCTGTTCGGTCTGTAATACAATGTAGTGATGGTTAGACTCCAGCTTAACATTCCTGATGTGTGTCAGATCTGTTCTGGTTGTTTTATCATGTTCACTGCTGTCCCCGTGTGTCTTCGGAGGTTGAACGGATCGTATGAGGCGTTGTCTGGCGGCAGCACCACTGAAGGCTTCGAGGACTTCACGGGGGGCGTGTCGGAGATGTACGAGCTGAAGAAAGCTCCCAGAGATCTTCACCGTATCATCACCAAAGCTCTGGAGCGTGGATCACTGCTGGGATGCTCCATAGATGTCAGTCCGGGTTCCAGCCCCGTGATCGTAAACCAGACAACACAGACAGAATCTCAGTTTTCATTGTTTACAATCCAAGACGTGAATGTTTTCTAGGATCTTGTATTTCACGATGACAGCAACGATAATTAAACTGTCTCCATCCTCAGATCACCAGTGCCTTCGACATGGAGGCCATCACCTTCAAGAAGCTGGTGAAGGGCCACGCCTACTCCGTGACTGGCCTCAGACAGGTGAGCTCAGGTGTTTCTGTGACAGTGGACTGTCAGAACTACCATGGAGATTCCGTCTGGGGGGGAGCTTCAGTGTCAGTGATTGTTATGAGGTAACATTAATGTGACCCGGGTCTGAGGAAATGATACCAGTAGAACCGCCGGGTGAAGACAAGGAGATGTTTATTCAGGTTAAAACAACTAATCGAAGCCCAGAAAGAACACCAAAACCCAAACCTGAAAACAACAGCATCATGATTAATAGAAACAACCAAAAAACTAAGGCTCTCTCCATACCCAAAGCCACACGCCCCAATCCATAATTATATTGATCAGCACTGACAACAGTGGTTTTACTTTGATCACAACGCTTAAATTCTCTGGGTCAACCTAAGTCGTCTACTTCTGGTGAGCTCCAGTCAGCACCCTGTTAATCCTCCTCCCCCTGCTCCCTGCTCACCCTGCTATTGCTGGTTACTGTTCTATACCAATTGGACATTTTACTGTTGGTCACATTGTCGTGGCAACAGAGACAGTTGGAGGATGTGTCTTGTGGAGGAATAATTCCTAAGTCATGAGGTTCTACAGTCATTGTTTAAGATAAAAAAAATTATACAGAAACAAATTTGCGGGCATCCTAAAGTATATGCATGCCTAAAATTAAAAGAACAAACTCAGTACTTCATCAGATATACCGAGGGTGACTGGCGCAGCTGATTGAGTGCAGCCGTCTCACAGCTAGAAGGTCCTCAGTTCAATTCTCCCCGGGGACGCTTGGGAATAACGTGATCCTTCCACACGCCACGTCCAGGCAGAGAAGCCCCATCCTGTCCGCTCAAAAGAAGCGGCCTGCTCACTCCTCAAGTAAGGAGGAGACTTGAGGAGACTTGAGCTCAGTGCAAAAAGGGGAAAAGAATCGGGATGAAAATATATTTAAAAAAAAGATATACCAGGGGTGCACCAGCTATAGTCCAGTTTGCTCTGCTGTGTTAGCACCCTCTGACTCAGAGTTAATGTGAATATCTCCTCTGCAGTCATTAACTCGTCAAGGCCTCATGTACATGAACAAACTGGAATCTGTCAGATAGATATGATTTAAACCAACGTAGAGCTGTCCCTTTTATCCCAACAACATGCTCTAACCTGTGCAGTAAGATGCTGATCTACAGAGTCAAAAGCAGCACTGAGGTCCAGTAGAACCAGTATGGACACTAATCCCTTATCTGAGGCCATAAGAAGGTCATTCGTGACTCGAACCAGTGCTGTCTCTGTGCTATGATGCATTCTGAACCCTGACTGAAATCAGTCTATGAAACCACCCATTATCATCATCCATCCAGCCATCCATCATCCATCCAACAGATGATCCACCCTCTCCAGATCTTCTTGGGGAATACTGAAGTGTTTCCAGACAGTTGACAGATCTAATTTCTCCAGTGTGTCCTGAGTCTGTCCCAGGGTCTCCTCCCTGGTGGAAATCTCCAAAACATCTGCACATGGTGCCCACAAGGCTTTCTAACCAGAAGAGCCATTTCAACTGGCTTCTGTCAGTGTGGAGGAGCTGTGACTTTGATCCACATCCAGCAGGGCAGACCTAATTATTGATCTGTAGCAGATAAGATAACCAGTTCCTGGTGGGGATAGTCAGCTCAGTGGAACCATACACACCCACACAGACCCACACTGGATGATTGTCCTGCAGGTGGAGTACCGTGGCCGGAAGGAGCGTCTGATCCGGATCAGGAACCCCTGGGGTCAGGTGGAATGGACCGGAGCCTGGAGCGACAGGTCAGTACCGCATAGTAAAATAGCTGGTAGGCAGGGCTAAATATGTGGGACATTGAGATGGTTCTTTGTGTTCCAGCTCCTCGGAGTGGAACAACATCGATTCTGCAGAGAAGGACGATATGCTGTGTAAGATGGAGGATGGAGAGTTCTGGTAGGTTGGTGCTGGGTGGGAAGCTGACAGTCCCGGAACAGTCAGAAACCAGTAAGATGTGTCCGTGTTTGTCAGGATGTCTTTCCAGGAGTTTCTGCGTCAGTTCTCACGGCTGGAGATCTGCAATCTGACCCCAGACGCTCTGAGTCAGGAGTCCACCAGCTTCTGGACCACCGCCACGTTTGAGGGCAGCTGGAGGAGGGGCAGCACCGCTGGGGGCTGCAGGAACCACCCCAGTGAGGACGGGGGGGGGGGGGGCAGATACAGATGTGGTCATGTGTGATTTCATGTTCCCCCAGGATGAACTCTGATGTGTGTCAATTCAATTAAATTTTATTTATATAGCGTCTATTACAATAGAAGTTGTCTCTAGGATCTTTCTAGAGACCTAAAACATGACCCCAGAGCAATTATTACATTAACATAACATAAACACTGGCAGGTAAAAAACTCCCCTAGTTGGAGAAAAACCTTCAGCCAAACAGTGGCAAGGAAAAACTCCCCATTTGGAGGGAAGAAGCTTTGAGGGGGGGGGCAGCTGGGCAGAGCAGGAAAAGAGAAAACAGACAGAGAGAATGAAGGACAGAGAAAGGAGAGACACAGACACAATGGCCAACTGGTGCAGTACAGGGATGACTACACAAGCAGATGTAGACAGCAGACACTGAGGTGGTCAGAGGGGGGACTGCAGGTCAGGATGTCAGCAGGCATCTACCCGACATCCATACAGACAGGTGGAATTAAGCAGTGGGATGATCAGAGGGTGGGACTGCAGCTCCTGAAGCTCCGGCCTGCAAACATTCACAGAAGAGAAAAGGAGGGGGCAGACCAGCACAACAAACTACAAGAACAATGGACAACAATGATGGTTATGAGATACTTATAATTAATACATGAAAAGGGCTTCCTCCCACAGTCTAAAAACATGCATGCTAGGTTAATTGATGATTATAAATTGCCCGTAGGTGTAAGTGTGAGTATGGCTTGTTGGTCTGTATATGTGGCCCCGTGATAGACCTGCGACCTGTCCAGGGTGAACCCCTGCCTCTCGCCTGTAATAAGCTGGGAGAGGCTCCAGAAGACCCCTGTGACCCTGCAAAGGATAAAACGGGTATAGAAAATGTATGTATGGATGGATTACTTTAACTAAGGAAACCAAGATATTGCATCAAAACCTTTTCTGGGTACAATCACCTGTCCTGAGCTAGGGGACGGTGGAAAGACAAACTGATCTGGGAACTTCATCTTTAAATCCCTGTTTTCTATGTAATGACAGTTACCCGGGAGTGTTGGGTTCAACTTGAACGTAAATTAATTTGTCATCAGCGTAGAAACACATCCTGATATCTGGATGCTGTTCACGTCTGTTTAGATGTCTTCAGTTGGTCCTGTTCAACTCCTCAGAAGACCTCACTGCTCAGCGGTTCGTCTTCTCGGACCAACGCGCGTTTCTGTCGGTTCTGTTGGACCAAGTCAGAAAAGACAAGAACATTTATGGCCTACAGACAAACTTAGCTTCAACTGCTCTGTTACCATGACAACACATGATGATAACATGACGGAATCTGGGGATCTCTGCTGCTCACCTGGAGAGTAGGTAGAGACCCGACCCGTGGCCGGGCCTGTGTACATACCTACAGTCCTTGTTTCACGATATTTGTTATGATAAAGCTCAAGTGCTTAAAAAGTCATTTGAATAGAGATAACGTCACCCTGTGGATCAGGCTCAGCACTCTTGTAGGTAACGGGTCACATGGTTACCTGAATGCTGCTGATCCATCTTGGTTCTAATGACTCCATTTCCCATGATGCCTCCCTGCAGACACATTCTGGATCAACCCTCAGTACAAGATCTCTCTGCTAGAGGAAGATGACGACCCAGAGGATGATGAGGCCGCCTGCAGCTTCCTGGTGGCTCTGATGCAGAAGGACCGCCGCCGCTTCCGCCGCCAGGGCCAGGACATGCACACCATCGGCTTCGCCATCTACGAGGTCAGACGTCACACACACATAATGTCATGATGCTTCAGCTGCTGAAGCAACTCTTCACCAAGACAACCACCAGAAACCACATCAGTTCACGCTTCTGACACCCTAACACCCAAAATAATCAGCCAAAGTCTCCATAGCAACCATCCCAAGCAGCTTAGCAAGCACCACATACAGCCGTGGACAAAGTTAGTTACTCCTCTTTTAAAACTGTGTTTTTCTGGGTAAAATCTCTGGATGATAGCAGACTTCAGTTTCAGGTTAAACCCAGTTCTGTCCAACACAAATCTGGAAGCAGGACTGAAGTCCACAAAACTACATCTGAACAAACCAGCAGACTTCTGGAACCATGTCCTCTGGACACATGAGACCAACGTGGAGATGTTTGGTCTTAATGTCCAGAACCATGTTTGGAAGAAACCAGCAGAACCACCTGGACACCTGTCCAGCACGGTGGTGGAGGGATGCTGGTCTGGACCTGGACACCTGTCAGTGACCAGAGTCTTCTAGAGACAATTGAAGACTGACTGAAACTGGGTCATGTGACAGGAAGTGATCCCAAACACAGCTTTTACACCAGAATAATGAAAAACTAATTTTAATGATCTTTTAACACAACAACCAGGATTAAAAGTGTGGTACTTATAAATGCAGTAACCATATTGACCCCCCAGTGACACCTTAGCTACCACATGCAGCCTCCTGGTACTGGTTCACTGCTCACTGAGAGTGTAACACCTTCTCCTGGTGTGTCGTTGGCAGATACCTGAGGAGGTGAGTTCTTCAGTCAAACTGCTCTACGTCTCTGTATCTTTGTGATGATTGACGCTGGCGTCCCTACCTCCGTCCCTCCGTCCGTCCCTCTGCACGGCAGTACCGAGGTGCTCCTAGCATCCACATGAAGAAGGACTTCTTCCTGCGCCAGTCTTCCTGCGCTCGCTCTGACAGCTTCATCAACCTACGAGAGGTGAGCACCAGGCTCCGCCTCCCGCCGGGCGAGTACCTGATCGTCCCGTCCACCTTCGAACCCTCGAGGGAGGCAGATTTTGTCCTGAGGGTCTTCACCGAGAAGCAGAGTGAAACTGAGTGAGTCTGAAACCAACAGGGAGCTTTATTCTATGATTCAGTCCTTCCAAAGTAAAATGCTGCTGAGTGAATAGTGTGACTATTGCAGGGACATGGACAACAACGTGGTGGCAAACATGGACGAAGAGGTCTGAAGCCCATTTCCTCTGTTGAAGATCAGATGTAAAGATGTTTTATTATTTTTTCTCACGACAACCTTGCTGCTCTTCTTCCTCTGCAGGAGGAAGTCTCAGAGAGCGACATCGACGACTCCTTCAGGTCCATGTTCGCCCAGCTGTCCGGAAACGTGAGTTCAGTCACCGAAGCTGCAGTCATATCTGGTCCACCAGGTGGATCTCTGAAACCGCTCCTAGTGTGACCCCAGAGTTGAGGGAAGTGTGTTCTCTCTCCAGGACATGGAGATCTCAGTGCCGGAGCTCCGGACCATCCTCAACAGAGTCGTGTCCAAGCGTGAGTCTTAGCCCAGTGTCCTGCCAGGCTCAGAACCACCACGGTAAAGTCAAGCCCGGTTGTTCTCTGGTCTCACCAGACCTCCGCCGGGCGCTTCAGAAGGATCGCAGAGATGAGTCCCAGTCGCCCATTCATAGTCCAATCCATGTTTGTGTCCATCCAGCAGATGGAGCTGGCAGGAAGTCAGACGCGTGAATCTCATGGAGAAAACACTAGATTTTCAAAATAAAAGCCCACCAGCAGCTCTGACGTATAAATAGACGTTCGTCAGTGGAGGGCGTTGGTTAAAATAAATAAAAAAATAAAATACATTTTTCCCTTAGTAATCCCACAATGGGGAAATTCTTCCTCTGCATTAAACCCATCTCTAGTCAAACTAGAAGCAGCTCAGAGAGTTTCAGACGAGGAGAGGTTCAGTTTAGATGTAGAAAAACTCATCGTCATGGCGCATCCCTAAACGATTACCCATGATTCTCACGTGTTGTTGAAACCTTCAGCCGAAGAGACTGCTCTCTGAAGAGCTCTGCTTCTGAAACGCTCCTGGTGCGTCTGACAACCGGTGCAGAACCAGACCGTGGTGTTCCTGGTCCTGGTGGGCCGAGGCCCAGCTGAGCAGAACCTCTCTGGCTCCATTCTGGTACTGTGGTTCCTGCAGCTCAAGACATTCAATTAAATGTTATAATTTCACCTCCGACCATCTCAGAATCACACCCATCCATCCATCCATCCATCCACCCATCCGTCCATCCACACGTCCATCCATCCATCTGTATGTGTTTATCCATCATCCACCATCCCTCCACACCCCAGTCCATTCTTCCATCCATCCACCAGTATCTAAATCAGAGTTTTCCTCCTAACCCTGATAACTGGTTGCTGGTTCTTGGAGAGAGCTGCTGTCAGTTGTTTGTGATACCTGATTATAAGTCTTTCACATCACTATGGGGATGTTTTCTTCTACTCACTTTTCTGGCATGGACGGAAGGCTGAAGGCCTTGTAGCATCACATTAAATTTCAGACTTTGAAGCAATGTCCAACTGTCCTTCAGTCTGTCAGTGCATCCATCCATTTGTACATCTTTCCCCCTCCATCCATATTTCTATTTCTCCATTAATCCATCCCTCACTTGCTTCATTCATCCTTCCTTCTATCCATCAGTCAGCAACACTGATATTTTTGAAGGATCTCAGGATTATTGAGCTTCACATGGTTGTTGTCTTTACAGACAGAGATCTTCAGACCGACGGCTTCAGCCTGGAGTCCTGCAGAGCCATGGTCTGCCTCATGGATGTATCCTCCCCACGGTGCAGCCAACAGAGCTCGTTAGAACCTTGTTCACTTAGAGCCTGCTTCAGGATATCAGCCAGACCATGGTCCTGACTGAGTTAGCAGGTTCAGGACAGATGTTAGCAGGTTCAGGACAGATGTTAGCAGGTTCAGGACAGATGTTAGCAGGTTCAGGACAGATGTTAACAGGTTCAGGACAGATGTTAGCAGGTTCAGGACAGATGTTAACAGGTTTAGGACAGATGTTAGCAGGTTCAGGACAGATGTTAACAGGTTTAGGACAGATGTTAGCAGGTTCAGGACAGATGTTAGCAGGTTCAGGACAGATGTTAGCAGGTTCAGGACAGATGTTAACAGGTTCAGGACAGATGTTAGCAGGTTCAGGACAGATGTTAACAGGTTTAGGACAGATGTTAGCAGGTTCAGGACAGATGTTAACAGGTTTAGGACAGATGTTAGCAGGTTCAGGACAGATGTTAGCAGGTTCAGGACAGATGTTAACAGGTTTAGGACAGATGTTAGCAGGTTCAGGACAGATGTTAGCAGGTTCAGGACAGATGTTAGCAGGTTTAGGACAGATGTTAGCAGGTTCAGGACAGATGTTAGCAGGTTCAGGACAGATGTTAACAGGTTTAGGACAGATGTTAGCAGGTTCAGGACAGATGTTAACAGGTTTATGACAGATGTTAGCAGGTTCAGGACAGATGTTAACAGGTTTAGGACAGATGTTAACAGGTTCAGGACAGATGTTAACAGGTTTAGGACAGATGTTAACAAGTTTAGGACAGATGTTAGCAGGTTCAGGACAGATGTTAACAGGTTTAGGACAGATGTTAGCAGGTTCAGGACAGATGTTAGCAGGTTCAGGACAGATGTTAGCAGGTTCAGGACAGATGTTAGCAGGTTCAGGACAGATGTTAGCAGGTTCAGGACAGATGTTAACAGGTTTAGGACAGATGTTAGCAGGTTCAGGACAGATGTTAACAGGTTTAGGACAGATGTTAACAGGTTCAGGACAGATGTTAACAGGTTTAGGACAGATGTTAACAAGTTTAGGACAGATGTTAGCAGGTTCAGGACAGATGTTAACAGGTTTAGGACAGATGTTAGCAGGTTCAGGACAGATGTTAGCAGGTTCAGGACAGATGTTAGCAGGTTCAGGACAGATGTTAGCAGGTTCAGGACAGATGTTAGCAGGTTCAGGACAGATGTTAGCAGGTTCAGGACAGATGTTAGCAGGTTCAGGACAGATGTTAGCAGGTTCAGGACAGATGTAACAGGTTCAGGACAGATGTTAACAGGTTCAGGACAGATGTTAGCAGGTTCAGGACAGATGTTAGCAGGTTCAGGACAGATGTTAACAGGTTCAGGACAGATGTTAACAGGTTCAGGACAGATGTTAACAGGTTTAGGACAGATGTTAACAGGTTCAGGACAGATGTTAGCAGGTTCAGGACAGATGTTAACAGGTTCAGGACAGATGTTAACAGGTTCAGGACAGATGTTAGCAGGTTCAGGACAGATGTTAGCAGGTTCAGGACAGATGTTAGCAGGTTCAGGACAGATGTTAGCAGGTTCAGGACAGATGTTAGCAGGTTCAGGACAGATGTTAACAGGTTTAGGACAGATGTTAGCAGGTTCAGGACAGATGTTAACAGGTTTAGGACAGATGTTAACAGGTTCAGGACAGATGTTAACAGGTTTAGGACAGATGTTAACAAGTTTAGGACAGATGTTAGCAGGTTCAGGACAGATGTTAACAGGTTTAGGACAGATGTTAACAGGTTCAGGACAGATGTTAGCAGGTTCAGGACAGATGTTAACAGGTTCAGGACAGATGTTAACAGGTTCAGGACAGATGTTAGCAGGTTCAGGACAGATGTTAGCAGGTTCAGGACAGATGTTAGCAGGTTCAGGACAGATGTTAGCAGGTTCAGGACAGATGTTAGCAGGTTCAGGACAGATGTTAGCAGGTTCAGGACAGATGTTAGCAGGTTCAGGAGAGATCCAACAGGTCTGGGTTCCAGATCAGTTCCTCCACATGTATTTCTGGGTTTCTACTGCTGGTCCTGGTCTATGATTCACTGAAGTGGCGTGAACCTTTACTGGACCTCAGAAAGACGGCAGCGCTCGGCTCGGCCTGCTGGAGTTTCAGGTCCTTTGGAACAAGATCAGGAAGTGGCTGGTGAGTGAGCTGTTCATGGACCTGCCTCACATGGCACCATGATCCCAGTTAGATCCCTGATCTAGGCCTGAAAAACCGCTCCTTCTGACATGACGCCATTGTCCTTTAGGGAATCTTCAGAGAGTTTGATCTGGACAAGTCCGGCAGCATGAACTCGTACGAGATGCGTCTTGCGATGGAAAACGGCGGTGAGTCGTGTTGATTCTGAGTTCTGAGGATCTTTTCTGAGCTTCTCTGTTTTTTCAAAGCAACACTGATCTTCTGTCTTCAGGCTTCAAACTCAACAACAAGCTCTACCAGATGCTGGTTGCCCGATACGCCGACAACGAGATCATTGACTTCGACAACTTCATCTGCTGTCTGGTCAAACTGGAAACCATGTTCAGTATGTGCAACCTGTCCTCTGAGGACCATACAGGACTGTCTCAGAAAATTAGAATATTGTGATAAAGTCCTTTATTTTCTGTAATGCAAAAATGTCATACATTCTGGATTCATTTTAAATCAACTGAAATATTGTAAGCCTTTTATTATTTTAATATTGCTGATCATGGCTTACAGCTTAAGAAAACTCAAATATCCTATCTCAAAAAATTAGAATATTCTGGGAATCTTAATCTTAAACTGTAAGCCATAATCAGCAATATTAAAATAATAAAAGGTTTGCAATATTTCGTTGATTTGTAATGAATCCAGAATGTGCGACATTTTTGTTTTTTTAATTGCATTACAGAAAATAAAGAACTTTATCACAATATTCTAATTTTCTGAGACAGTCCTGTATATGCTGACAGGAGAGCTTTAGTGTAGACCTGGACTGATCTGGTCTCCGTGTTTCTTTTAGGAACCTTCCAGGGGCTGGACCAAGACAAGACCGGAACTGTGGAGATAAACATCATGGAGGTGCGAGATGTTGGCACCGCTCTTGTTTCCTGGTCATCTTGTGTTTCTGTCGTGTTCTCAGCTGTGTGTTTTCTCTCCTCAGTGGCTGCTGGTGACCATGTGCAGCTGAAGAAGCACCGGCCCGGTCAGAGCGTCTCCGACGGGACAAACAACAGACAAATCTTCGGCCCAACCAGACCACTGTTTGTGTTGTGGATCAGCAGAGTGACATAGACCGCCGTATTAATCACTTCATAACTCATAACTTAACATAACATACCACTAACGCGTGCTGCATGTATGCCAACACACCTGTGCAGGTGCGTGGCAGCATTCATTTAAAACAGAAATAAAGTCACAGAGAGAATCTGGATCAGTAGGTCCTAGTTGTGGTTCCAGTCACTGCTGCATGAAGCCCCTTAATGCTGAATATTTATGAAGTAAATCAGAAAACTTGTATGAACTATGGAGTCAATATTTACTCTCCCAAGTGCTTCAATAACTGCCTTATTTTTAATTAAAGTTGTTTATTTACCTCAGGACTTCCTTTGAATATGAGAAACAAATATGGTACTTCACAATAAAAGCCTGTATTTATTCAACTGCATCAGGTCATCCGCACATTTATTTGTTCTTGATTCTTTATTCCCTGGATCTTTTTATTTATTGTTGTTTTTGTGAAAACTACCAAATAAAATCTGTTCCAGACGTGGTTTCTCTAAATAAACGGGAGTCTCAGAAACATGGAGTAGGGAACATTGTTGGTCACGTCTTCATCTGATGATCGTTACACTGCAGACCTGCAGACCTGCAGACCCCCCTCTGACCACTTCTGTCTGCTGTCTACACCTGTGTATATAGTCGTCTCTGTAGTCCACAAACTAACCAGGTATCAGTCAGTCATATGTACATAGAACTCTAATTTTCCAGTTAACAAATCATTAATACTAATATATTTGCTCTTTTGTACCTTTGACAATATATCTGTGTCCCTCATTTCTCTCTTCTTCACCGTCTCTTTCCTGTCTCTCTTCTCCTGCTCTACCCGGCTGGTCTTGAGGAGTAGAGCCCCTCCTTATGATCCAGGTCCTGATCCAGGTTTTTTTTCCCCTCCTATGGGCAGTTTTTACCCTCCATTGTTTACGTAATAATTGATCAGGGGTCAAGTTCTGGTCTCTGGAGACCACCTGGAGACAACTTGTGTTGTGTTGTCAGAAGCTGTATGAATAAAGTCAAGTTGAGATTCGTGAAACTCCTCCCGCGACTGGTACCAGTGTACCAGCATGGGCATCAGTTTGATTTCAGAAGTGCTGGGGACATTTACCATAAACCTGAGTAAGGTTTGAAAAGTGCTGGGTACGAGCTAGGCCCATTACTTCCGAATTGAGGTTTCATGATAAATAATAGGCATTGCATTAGATGATGCGTATTGACGCGATATTGTCCCCATATTAAAAGCCGTCTGCGCGGTCTTCAGTGTCGGAGCGTGGGTTTCAGCACAGAGGGGGCGGAGCATTCTCAATGGGCCCTTATGATAATTATTTTACTATTCAACAACTTAAAGATAACGGACACCTCATCATACCCAGCAAACAACACAAATGCTCACGTTTACTGAGCCAAGCAAGCCTAGGTGCCACAAACCAGTTCACACACACACACACGCAGCCTGACAGCCGTCAATCTGAGAGCATCGCTGTCCTTGGTGCTGGTCGACAGTGACTCACAGGGTCTGAACCAACCAAACCATCTTTAATATAACTTAAAACATAAAATGTAAACTACAATTACACAATCTATTCAGATAGAATATGGACACAATTGTCTATAAGCCATTAATGAGTTCTATAAATAGAAAATAGACACGGCGCTCTAAACACAACAAAACGCATAGCCTATTAAAAATGTATCAACTGCACACAATATGCATTCAATTAGAAAATAGACTTGCCGGTCTATTACAGTTGACAACAACACAAGGTACATTAAGGTGGTCAAGGCAATAACAACATTCTGATCATTATTTATGTACTCACCGATCGCTGTCTCTGCGCTTGTTGCCGCTGCACCAATTCACAGACTCCGAACTCCAGAACATCATCCTCGGTTCCAACAATATATTCCAAGTAACGTGGAAAACAATGTAACGGTTCAGAACTATGTACATGCTGTGTGGTCTTCTTAAAGTTTTACCCTCCTCTCCTTCATGGCGGCGAACTTGCCAACCACTTTCTCCTTATCGATGTTAATGTCCCGCTCAACACTCAGCAAAGTGAGGTTCGACAGCCTGGCCTCATCCATGCACGAACGTAAACAGGTTTTTATGAGCTTCAGGCGGCTGAAACTTCTTTCTGCACTACAGCTAACACTAGCCTCCTCATCAGCCACCGGCGCCGTTGCAAAATATGAGGAGAGCGGCGGACAGGAAGCAACTAGCCTCTCCTTTCTCTCTTTTACCTTTCTTTTTAACGATCCAGACTGGTGCTTTTTATTTTTTTATTTTTCCTCTTTCAAAGTTCCCTCCAAAATGCCGCAGTCGCACATAGCCTACAACAAGACGAGTTAGTTCAAATGTAAAAAAAACGAAACAAGTTAAGTTCCAGCCAATCAGGTTGGCTCACAGCCCTGATGCGTTCAGGACAGTTGTAAAGTAAGAATTAACCTACACTGGCCGCACAATGCACATTTTATCGTTATTATAACCTACAAATTTTACGATTATATATGAACGTATCACACAAAACGGGGCCCTCTCATTGGTGGGGACAAATCTGCTCCTCAGACAAAGTGGTAGGGACGCGTCCCCACCGTCCCCGGCGGAGATGACGCGCCTGTGTACCAGGTTTAGCAGCCTCAACGGTAGAACCTGGTTTGTAGCTGTTTCTGTCCAGTTGAGCTCTCTGAGCTTCTTCCAAACCATCAACTCGTGTTTTAGACATTCCAAACAGACTGTTCAGGGAGGTTCTTCCTTTATTTAACCTCCATGTTGGACAGAAAACTTATATGAACTCTGGAGTTAATATTTAAATCTCCCAAATACTTCAATAACTGCCGTCTTTTTAATTAATGTCTCCAACAACTTCCATACCTTTGTTCTTCTTCCAGTCAGCAAAGGATTGAAGTCCAGGATAAACGTCAGGTTGTAAAACCCTGAATTTTACACTAGATATTCAGCATATTCTTTAGAAGCAAATCGTGTTTTGTCAGATCTGCAACTCTGCCCGGAGACATAATAACAAAAAGGGGTCGTACCTATCGAAGCTGCCCGGCAGCCGTGTGGACCCGGGTCATCTATGAACCATTCCATAGGAACTTGAACTGTGCAGCCAACAGATGACATGAACAAAGGCGTGGCTAACCCACCGTTCAGAAAATGGCAGCTTAACCCGGGTCTCTTCTTTCGCCTGATCGATTGAAATCTCCAGCTAAGAGGTCGGACTTTCAGTTGGGATCAGGCGTCCTCAGGTCCAAAGAGAGCCGCGCACAAAAAATGTGTGTACGCCACTTTTTCCACACTCCAAAATATGAGGAAACGTGACGTCAACAATAAGGACACGACAGTCCTCACATCACCAGATAAGTTACACACGAGAGTGGAGCTGCAACAATCTCACAATCAACCACATGAACATATAAAGGTAGGAGCTCAACGGTGGAACCTGTCAATCACAATGTCAGCCTTGGCTCCGTTAGAGGAACCTGCTGATGCATCAGATCACACCGATCTGCTGGTTCAGGACTAAGACTGGACCATCAGCTGGTTCAGGTACCAAGAGGATCTGGATCTCTGCCCTGATCTGGACCAGCTGCTCCGGTTCAGACCAACATGTTCTTTCAGCTGGAGCTGCTACAGGTCGGACATCTCTGTCACCATGACGACCGTATGGGACGAGTACTGCAGATTAAAACGTGCCATAAATGTGTCTGATCAGAAAAACATTAAAACACAATTTGCAGCGATAAACCGGTTCTGTAAAGTTGTCTTTTAAAATAAAACGAAGATGTCACTGAAAGGTTGGTTGGTACGAACTGATGTGACTCAGCAATGAATGAATAAAGTTTTTATTGAATGTTTAGGCAACTTTCAGATCTGATCTGATATCGAGTGGGCTGCAGGTGCTGCAGGACTCCGGAAAGTGTTTCTCCTTGAAGGAGTGCCTTGTGCAGATAAAATAGTGGCTCGGAGTAAATTCTCTGCAGCTGAACTCAGATAAAACTGAGGTGCTGGTCATCGGCCCTGATGGTGTCATTTCAGCTCTCAACCATTTCTAGGGGATTTGAGTGTCTCTTTTAAGTCCAGCCTAAGAAATCTTGGTGTGTTCTTTGACAAAGACATGTCATTAGAACAGCACTCCAAGCAGCTGACGAACTGTTTTTACCATTTAAGGAATATTGCAAAATTAAGAACAGTTGTTTCCAAACATTACCTTGATCTAATTATTCACACTTTTATGTCATCTCATTTGGACTACTGCAACTGTCACGTCCTCAGCAAGTCCAAACTTCTGCAGCACGGCTGCTGACCTGCTCTGAAAGGAGGACTCACATCAGCCCAATTTTAAAAACTCTTCACTGGCTCCCTGTTCCTTTTTGTTTCAACTTTAAAATCTTGGTGCTGACTTGTAGAACTCTGCATGGTCAGGCCCCTCCCACATCCAGGACCTACTATGCACCTACACTCCATCTCGGAGGCTGAGATCATTCAACCAGAGCCTGCTCATGGTCCCTCGTACCCGCTTTAAGACGTGAGGTCGCTCCTTCCAGGCCGTCGCACCGAGGCTCTGGAACGATCTCCAGCTGTCTCTACGTTCTCTGGACTCCATCCATGCTTCTAATAGCAAACTAAAAACCCACCTGTTTCTCCAAGCTTTTAAACATAAGTAGTAAGACAGTTGTTTTATGACCATCATGTTTATTTTATGTAATTTTATTCTAGGAGCTTTTTATCTGTATCGTCTTGTTTTTATTGTATTTTTAGATGTATTGTATTGTTTTTATTCTTCGTGAAGCACCTTGTGACATTCCCTTGACTGTGAAAGGTGCCATATGGATAAACTTTACTTACTTACTCATCATATTCAAATTGATCTACTTGGGGAAGGAGACAGAGAAGTGTGTTGTGCGCATATACACTCAATTCCACGTCGATTGTGATGTTTAAAGAAACGTGCGTGGATTTAGGCTTAAGCACAGTTTTGAACATCTGATTTTTTTTGTGTACGCAAGACTCACGATGGAATCCAGGGGGGTGCTTATACTATTTAACCCAGTGGTCCTCAACCTTTTTTCAGTGATGTTCCCCCTGTGAAATATTTTTTCAGCCAAGTACCCCCTAACCAGCGGAAAACACTTTTGGTTGTAAAAAAAAAGACCTAAGACAGAGCAGTGTGCCATCAGTAACTGATTTATCAAACATAAAAATATTGCTGCTACGCTTCAACCACGACTTCATCGTTGGTCCAAGTGATTGACAGGTGAAGCCAGGTGATTGACAGGTTAGGTGGAACCATCCTGGTGTGGGGGATACTCTGCGGTTTTAGGATAATAAGTTGAATTGCCTACTCCTGAAGATAAAATTAATTTTATGAATTTAGACTTATATTTTCCTCAATTATTTATGAAATAATTATTTTTAAAGGATTTTTGCATGGTCCTGGGATTCAGAGAGGAAGCGCCACAAACATCAGCAACAATTACAATTACACACTTTAATCCCAGTGAAACTGAAAACAGAAACGTTTACTTCTTATGAAAAACACTGATTAGTGCACTTCACATGATCAAGTGTTTCCACAGTTACACCTCCATCCAGTAAACACTTTACTGTTTCATCTGCAGTCTCTTCAGTTCAGTCTGGTTCCTCCACCAGAGTCCTTTCAGAAATCCTCACATGTATTTATTTCCACACGGACAGTTTGAGAGTCTGGGTTCAGGAGCTCCCGTCCCGGCCCTCCCTCCCGTCCTTGGGCTCCAGGGCCCCCAGCAGCAGGGCCTGGGCCTCCAGCAGCGTGGTGTGGGTGTTGGCCCCCAGGAAGCGGGAGGTGAGCTCCAGGTCCTGCAGCCGCAGCTTCACCCTGCTGCCCCGCTGTAGCCGCTCCCCCGCCTCGGGCCGCCGGCACACGCAGGGGAATTTACCGCCGAAGTCGATGTACAGGTCGTCCCCGACCACGTGGAAGACCCTGCCGACCACGACCTTGTCCTTGGCGGGTCCCATCTGCAGCAGCGGAGACCTGCGCAGCAGCGCGGCGAAGCTCTCCTCCTGCCCGGGGGAGGCGGCCGCGGGGCCGGCGGGGGCTCCGCCCGCCTCCCGGAGCTCCGTCTGCTGCTGGAAGGCGGCGGCGAAGCCGGACCTGCCGGCCCTGTCCGCGGGGGGCGGCCCGCCGCCCGGCTCCGCGCTGCAGAAGGTCCTGGTGGCCCCGCAGGGGGCCAGCCGAGCAGACCCGCGGACCCGCAGCACCGTCCTGCACAAGGTCGCCATGATGATGCTTCTTCTTCTCTAGGTTTAATGGCGGATCACAACCAACGTTATTAGGTGCATACCGCCACCTGCTGTACCGGAGTGTGTAACATCAGGATAATTAGTACATCAGGTTACAATCTAAAAGGGGGGAAATAAAAAAACATTAAAAAAAGGAAATAGCCTACCTAAGTAAAATAAGATAACCACATTTATATCCTATTGTCTATCCCTTCATCTTTGAGAAAGACTAGGATTGCCTTATAACCAGTACTGGAGTTGAGGGGGGATGAGGGGGGATGGCATCCCCCCCTGAAATAAAAATGGTCAAAATCATCCCCCCTGTGAAACTGCCATCCCCCCTTTCCATCCCTTATGTCATTTCTTCAATGAATGTGGTTTTACTGCTATTTCAACATTTAGAGTCATCACCAGAAAAATAACACCAGAAAAATAACTTATTTGACAATTTTCACTGTTTCAAGTACATTTTCATTTGAAATAAGTAGGAAAAATCTGCCAGTGGGACAAGATTTATCTTCTCATTCCAAGAAAAATAAAATCTTGTTCCACTGGCAGATTTTTCTACTTATTTTAAGTGAAAATCTACTTGAAACAGGTGAAAATTGTTGTTTTTTCCAGTGATGAGTCTTGTTTTAAGTGTTTACTAAAATGAGACATTTTAAAGCAGCACAACGGAACTTTCAGCTTTTGTTGAGTTTGGCGGCATCTTTTGGACAAAAGCGGTAGTGCTTTACCAGAAAGAACACTACGTTTCCCATGAGCACCAGCGCGTACTGCCGGAAAGATCCTGTCCCGTCGCTGCATTTGTTTTGAGAGAAGACGGGACGGACTTCTGTTTCACCAAGTGAACAGACGGAACGCAAAAAAAAGATGTTAAACTGCTGGAAAGGAACTGGAATTTACCGGGATACCTTAAACAAGGAAGCCAGGGAGCGGTATATGGAGAAAATAATGATTATTAACGGTCTGGATCCATATTTTTTTTTTTTTTTTTTCCAACTTTGTTTATTAGTAACTCGCAGATGGGATGATACAATTTCACAGGTGGTATTTACAGTGGTCTGCGTTTTTTTTTTTTTTTTTTAATACAAGACGAGCAAAAACAAATAGACATACAAACAGAGAAGGACGGAATACAAGACAAAGCGTAACAGAATAAGACATGAGAACTCAAAGTATTATTAGTATCAGAGTTAAATCTAGGTTCCACTTGAGAAAAGATAAATAAAAAAAAAATAAAAAAAAGACGGGGGATAAATAAGCAATAATCCATCCCAGACACAGACATTACATATATACAAAAATACACATACATACAAACACACTCATTCACTCGGGGAAGGTGGGGGGGGGGTATTCTGCTCACAGCGTTTCTAATCAGTCCTCAGGTTCTTCATCAATGCTGAGTGAGTGAATGTGGTCAACAAAAGGTTGGCAAGTTTTGTTAAAGGCTTCCAAGGAACCCCGACGGGAGAACCCAATCTTCTCCAGCTTAATGCAGTATAGGATTTCCAGAGGTGGACAGAGTACTTGACCCCAGTACTTGAGTAAGAGTACAAATACTACTGGTCAAAATTTACTCCGTTACAAGTAAAAGTAGCTCAGTCAAAATATTACTCGAGTAAGAGTAGAAAAGTACTTGCTTTTAAAGGTACTTAAGTATCCAAAAGTAAATGCTTTTAAATTTACTTTAAGTAAAAGTAAGAGTAAGAGTACATTTCTTATTTTCCACATCAGTAAATTACTATATTTTTTCGAAATTAATTTAAGTTGTAAAGTTTAAGTTGTAAATGTCTGTGGTTTGTCTGTGCCCTCGTTTTTTACTCGGTCGAACTCAAACATTGAGTTAAGATACGGCCAAGGATTTTGTGAAAGTCCCTGCTCCGAGTCCGGCTCATTATCAGACTCAGACGACTCAGCGGATTGTCTTTCTTCTCCTGACGCAGGCGTAGCCATTGTTGCAGCTCTGTCTTGACAAACGCAGGCTACTTTGGCGGAATCGTTTTGAGGAGGCTTGATGTATTTCCGCTTTACGTACATCCCAGTGGAGAGCGTGCACTGTGATAGGTCTCCTCCTTTGACAAAAACAGCTTGTGTCCAATAGGATTTTAGGGAAGAAGAAAAAAGAGCAGACCTGAAAGTAACGAGTACTTTTCAGCCTTCCTAGAAATTTACTCGAGTAAAAGTAAAAATATTTGTCTTGGAAATGTATTCAAGTAAGAGTAATAAGTACCAAAGAAATCTAATACTCAAGTAAAGTACAAATCCTCTGGATATGTACTTAAGTACAGTACTCAAGTAAATTTACTCCGTTACTGTCCACCACTGAGGATTTCATGTATCCATCTATTGTGTGTGGGCGGAAGCGTATGTGTCCATTTGAGGAGGATGAGCCTTCTAGCGAGTAAAGTTGTGAAGGCTATGACTCGTTTTGCAGTGTTAGGCATCCCAGTGTGTCGTGGTCAGTGTTGGGCAAGTTACATCCAAAATATAATACATTATATATTACTAGTTACTGTCATTTGAAAGTAATTAGTTACATTACAATATTACTATATCTGAATTGTAATGCGTTACACTACTTGTGTATTACTTTTGAGTTACTTTCAACAAAATAGCAAAAAAAGATAAATCTTGTCCCACTGGCAGATTTTTCTACTTATTTCAAGTGAAAATTTACTTGAAACAGGTGAAAATTGTCAAATAAGTTATTTTTCTGGTGTTATTTTTCTGGTGATGACTCTAAATGTTGAAATAGCAGTAAAACCACATTCATTGATGAAATGACATAAGGGATGGAAAGGAGGGATGACAGTTTTACAGGGGGATGATTTGGACCGTTTTTATTTCAGGGGGGATGATTTGGACTGTTTTTATTTCAGGGGGGATGATTTGGACTGTTTTTATTTCAGGGGGGATGATTTGGACCGTTTTTATTTCAGGGGGGATGATTTGGACCGTTTTTATTTCAGGGGGGATGATTTGGACCGTTTTTATTTCAGGGGGGATGATTTGGACTGTTTTTATTTCAGGGGGGGATGATTTGGACCGTTTTTATTTCAGGGGGAGGGGGTGATTTGGACCGTTTTAATTTCAGGGGGGGTGCCATCACATCACCCCTCATCCCCCCTCAACTCGAATACTGCTCACACGGAACTCAGAACTTCTTCATAAATAACTCCCAGAGAGAAAAAAAACACCAGCAAGCTAACAAACAAACCAATATTTCTCTCAGAGTTAACAAAACGTACCAGCAATCAACAACTCGCAGCTGTTTTAACCTCTCCTCCTGATGGGCTGCAGGTGTGGTTTAAGGCTGATTTATGGTTCCGCGTTACACCAACGCAGGCCATACGCCGTGGGTTACGCGAACTACTGCGTACCCTACGGCGAAAGCCCTGCGTCGATTTAACGCGGAACCATAAATCCGCTCTCACAGCGCGACTGACTGTGAGCCCGGCTCCTGCTCCTCGCCGGGCGCAGCTCCTCGCCGACTCCGCGCTCATATATATTTCATAAATGTATAAAGCCCATATATTAATAAAGCCTCACTTGGCCGAGCTCTAACGCTGAGACCATGGTAGATTTAAGTTACACGCGGACACGCCGCACTGTTGACTTTTCCCTGCCGGCTCTGCTCACTGGCTAAACAGTCCCCACACAAACAGTGTCCAGCGGCGCTACGTTCCGCCGCGCCGCGTTCCCAACGCTTTTTCTGTTGTCGGGATGTCTCGCGGACGCGGTGTTGGTGAATTCTTTAAAAAACAACAGCTAAACGGGTTAAAATGCGTTGTAACGCGCGTTACTTAGATTGTAACGAGTAAAATATTACCGAAAATTTATTAGTAATGCGTTATATTACTGCGTTACAGCAAATAGTAATACATTACTGTAATTGCGTTACTTTTGTAACGCGTTACCCCCAACACTGGTCGTGGTACTCCAAAGAGGGCAGTGAGGGGGTCGGGGTCAATTGTGCTACCCAAAACCCTCCCCAGCGTATCAAACAACCCCAACCAAAATAAAGACAATTTCGGACATGACCAAAACATATGCATGTAATCTGCCGGTGATAATTTACATCTGTTACATGAGTCAGCCCTATCTGGGTAAATCTTCGCTAATCTTGCATTGGTGTAGTGGCTCGGCTCCTGTGTAGGATTTTGCATTGAAGTAGACAGTGTCTTGCACATATAGAAGATGCGTGTACCAGATCTAACATATGATCCCACTGATCATCAGTGATATCAGTCCCAAAGTCCTGACTCCACACAGTTCGAAGTGAGTCCAGTCTGGTTGGATTAACCGCAAAAATGTTTCTATAAATGATAGAAATCAACCTCTTAGAGTCTGTCTTCAGAGATAGAAACGGGTCTAAACTAGAGTTTGGGGGCTGACTAGGGAATTGCGGGTATTGTTTCTGAACAAAATGTCTAACCTGAAAATAACGAAACCGATGGGAGTTTGGAAGAGTGAATTTAGCAGCCAGATCAGAAAATTGAGGGAAAATCCCATCAATGTATAGGCTACTGACAGAATGTAGACCTTTCTCATGCCAATCCCGAAATGTTGGATCTGAGTAAGAAGGGACAAAACAATGATTGCGGTAAATAGGAGCCAGACCTGATGGTACATGTAAACCAAAGTGCTTTGGATCCATATTAAATCCCTACTAAAGAATGGAGCTCCTCGTCGGAGCTGCACTCTTTAGAAAGGATTTACTGCCGCAGTTCTGCACAACCCACGTCTTACTACCTTGTTTAGGAGTGTTTGGCAGCTGCTTTGGTAAATGTTTGACTCGCCATGTGTTTCAATAAATTTGTATAATAGTACAACATACAGTATGTTTTGTATCCCTCTTACTTCTCTTTTCTTTTCTTTTTTGACTGCTATTCATGGGTTTCAGTCACGTGACATTTTTTGTTGTCAGCGCCATCTTGAGGACCGACCGCGGACCTTTCCGTCGTGCAGCCAATATGACGTCTCACCTAATAACTCACTTAACTCCCGAAGAACAGCAACGGTATCTACAGAAAATTGACACTTTAGGTTTCGATCCGTATCTAATATCTAATCAATTACTGACTCCACTCCAGTCTGCCAAAAACCTGCCAGATTTGTCGTTTGCGGACATATATATCTACCTGGTCCACAATCCTTCTCCATACACCGGCAAAGCTCTCAAAGCTTTTAAAGTACCAAAGCTTACCGCTACTTCACATCATGATGGGTTAAAGATGCCAAACTTCATCATGTGGAGGCCAAAAAAATGTTGGTGGTAACAGGAAAGGTAAGTGACAGTCTGTTGATGAAGAGCATCAGCATTGAATTGCCTGCACAGGATACGTTTATGTAATGAAAAGTAAGAAGGCAGTTCACTTTTTCAGTAACGTTACTACTCTAGAAAGTAAAAGCATATCATCATGTCACCATAAAACTTTATTAAAACATAAAATATAAAATATGATTTATTATATTATTAATGCAAATGTTCATCTTGCGCTCCCGATCTCCTGCGCGGTGCGTCCCGTGACGTCTCCATCACCAAGCGGCTCTCCCAAATCCAACTCAGCCTGGATCATTTCTCGTGTCCTCTGCTTTTTCCCCACATCTCAGTAATGATCTGACATGCTGGCTGCATTTAACACCACGAACACGCCGCTCATTCCACGCTGTTCGCTGTTTGATTGCGTCACCACACGCAGTTATTAATTGTTTCCCCCCCACCCCCCACTTACAGGACCTTTTCTCTCCCTCCCGTCCGATGTTCTGGGACCTATATAATAATAGGATATTATTTATTTCTGCCACTTTATTGTGGTTTTTGTGGTGAAATGAGGAGGAATCATAGATAACTTCTCATTTCAACTAACTGGATCAGCCGTTCCTCATCCGTGACTGTTTCCTACAGCGCTTTCAACCGGCTTTCAACACGAGTGAAAGGAAGAAAATAAAAGAACATTTAAACATCACAATATCCCACGGCCCACTTAAAGCACTGATAAAAGGTCAATCCCGTTTTTTTAGACTTATTATTGTCGCATCCCACGGCACAACAGATAGACGGCATGCTGAAAGTCGGTCCTAAAGATGGCGCTGCGAGTACTGTGTGACGTCACATGAAATCGATGAATATTATGCTGAAGAGGCTCCGAGGCGTGAGCAATATTTTTGTTTTCCTCTTGAGATTATTTTTTTCCTCTGTA
Source organism: Cololabis saira (assembly GCF_033807715.1). Lineage (NCBI taxonomy): Eukaryota > Metazoa > Chordata > Actinopteri > Beloniformes > Belonidae > Cololabis > Cololabis saira. The sequence goes on from NC_084587.1 coordinate 40,710,940, forward strand.
GCTACAAATAAGAGTTAATATTTTTTCCTCAACAAACTAGTTTTATCTGAAGATTGGGGTTGATTGCACCGCAGAGAGCTGGCCAGCAACTGCGTTTAGCTGGAGAAGTGGGGAATAAAACCCGTGTTTTGATCCGACCCGGTCTGTGTGAGTGTTTGTGGTTTACTGTGTGGAAGGTGTTTGGTCGTTACAGCCGCGATCCAACCGAACCGACGACTCTTTCACTCTTTTACTCTGTTATATCAGATACTTGGCCTGCGTGGTTCTGCCTCCGAGCAGGAAAGCGGTGAAAAGTTAAACCATTAGCGATCTTTTCCCCACGTCTGTTGTGTGGAGCTGCTGCAGCCACAACACAGCAACGGGTTACCAGCTTCTCCTGAGCTCTCGCTCCACGCCCCGCCCATTTTCATCTCGACTGCGAATCGGGAAGGAGGGGGAAGTGACGTATGTCGTAAAGCAGTCAAAGTCGTAAATATTTGTAGTTTTTTAGTGTGGCAGGGTTCCTACCATGCTCCTCAAAGTTACATAGTGCCAGTGAAGGCGATACAGACCCCTCAGACCATGACAGAGGTGTCATTAAACCTGTTGGAAGTTGATGTACCATCACAATGACTCTGGAAATATGATATTAAGGTGGAAAAGTTACATAGTGCCGCTTTAACTAGAAATAAGACAAATATTCTTGTTAAGATTTTGAATTTTTGCAGTGATCCATTTTACTTATCCTGTGAAGGACAGAATCATATTGATAAGTTCAGATAACTGTTTTTTATTGTTGTGTTTTGATGTACTTGATGTAGGTAAGCCCAGTGGATATTTAAAGCTTACAGAAGGCTGCATTTAACTGCTGCTATGTCATTCTTGCAGTATTTCTGCAGGTGTTTTGGTCAGTGGTTGACTTCTTAATTGACTTCTGTATGCTATAAAAATGTCTCCCTTTTACACCGTTGTCCCACACCTTTTGCCATGAGTCCCTCACTGCCTTTCTAATTAATGATTTTGCTTCACCTTTACCAAAAGAAATTTCCACAATTGCCTCACTACTCAATTTCAATGCTCTTTTAGCAATATTGTCTGCTTTCTCATTGCCATCAACACCCATGTGGGCAGGAACCCAACAAAACTGCACAGTAATTCCAGTTCTGTATAACCTCCACAATACCATTACTCTGGGTTCTTCTTCTTCTTCTTTTGTGTTTCTGGCAGTTTCAACGCATCCAGGCGTATTACTGCCCTCCTCTGGTAGTTTGGGGCTGAATTAGTTCACAATAGTCACAAATGGCCCTTTTGCACTAGTCTCGCTTTAACTCGGTTCTACCCGCCACGGCCCCGTTTTGCCCTTTTGCACTAGGGCTGAGACGGGTAGAGCCGCTCCAAGCCGATACATTTTTCTGTAACCATTCTAGCGAGGTTCTATCAGGGCTGAGCAGGGACTATTTCCGACGTCACCACCCTCCGCGCCAGTGATTGGTCGGGGGGCGGGGCCGTCAGACATTTGAATCAGGGTTTGTGTTAGCTTGCTCTTGTGTCCAAAATCTATCACAGGTAAGTTCACACGGAAAGAAGGAAGACATCTGGGAAAAATCAGCATAAAATCAATAACACAAGCAAATCAAGCAGAGAGCAAGCAGAGGAAGCGTCCGAACTGTAAAGCAGCAGGAATGAGGAGGAATATAGTTTTATTGTCCGTACCGCCCAGTCCTGATCTGAACTTTGAACAGGTTCCAGTTAAGTTAAGATAAACGACAGTGTAAATAAAGGTGAATGTTTGAACAACGAGCTGCAGCCGAAGCTTCACTCCGTCTGTAGGAGCCATTTATGTTTATTGTTGGCAGTTTATTTAATTTAACTATTGGGTTGTGGTTACATCATTTGGACACTAGGTGGTGATGAGAGTTCACCATATATAGAGGTATAGGGAACAGGAAGAGGAAGACACAGGAAGGGAAAGTCAAACAGTTCTCACCAGACGCACAACAGATCACACAGACAAACAGAACAGAGCTGCGCCTGCAACAGAAAACTGGTATGTTAACCTTTTCTTCAATAAACCACACACTAACTGCAACTGTTACTGCCTGGAAATGAGTCATTTGGGTCTGCGTTGGTTCACTCCTGCCCCACCTGTGAAGTAATGAAGAAGCTTTGGAAATAGGAAAACTTTTTGGAAATTGTCATTACACCGTCTTATTCATCACATCAACTCTGCTGTTTGACAATAATCCTGTAAATCAGAGGAAGGAACCAGAGCAGAGGGAGGAACCAGAGCAGAGGGAAGAAGCAGGAAAGTTCAAGTGTGACAGAGCAGAAATCCAGTCCAGAAGATTCCTGTTCGTCTCTGAAAGAAGGTCCAAGCGAGTCCATCGGGTTTTCCTCCACAACACAGCAGAGTCTCTGAAACACTGGTGAGTCCAGAAGAAAACATTTACTGTGTTTCTGTCAGCGGGACAAACAAAACTTCAACTCATTTCACCAAATGTTATTCTGGAAAACTGACTCTGGTCAAAGAACAGGAACGTTTAGAGGAAAATGATTCACAAGAAATAGTTCATTATTCTGGAGTCGTGATATTAATAATCTAAACTTGTGTTGATAAAACGTTCCTCCTTTTACTGTCAGACGAGTGTTTTCTCTGAGGATTAATGACGTTCTTTGTTCCATCCGTTTCCTTCTCTCGTTGTTTTTCTCTTCTTCATTTCATTATTGCAGCTTTGATGTTTCACACTTTCACTTTTGTTTCCAGAGAACCAACATGTCTGCTGGCAGCAACCTGAGATCTGCAGATCAGTTCCTGTGCTCCATCTGTCTGGATGTGTTCACTGATCCAGTCAGCACACCATGTGGACACAACTTCTGTAAAACCTGCATCACTCATTTCTGGGATGATAATGTTCTCTTCAAATGTCCCATCTGTAAAAAGATGTTCAGTACAAGACCTGACCTGGAAGTCAACACCTTCATCAGAGAGATGGTTTCTGAGTTCAGACGTGAAGCTCAACAGAAATCCAGCAGCAGCAGCTCAGAGCAACAAGCTGCAGAACCAGGAGAAGTTCCCTGTGACGTCTGCACTGGAACCAGACTGAAGGCCCTGAAGTCCTGCCTGGTGTGTCTGCTGTCCTACTGTGAGACTCACCTGGAGCCTCATCTGACAGCTTCACGTCTGAAAAGACATCAGCTGGTGGAGCCTGTGGAGAACCTGGAGGACAGGATTTGTACGAAGCACGATAAACCTCTGGAGCTGTTCTGTAAGACCGACCAGACATGTGTCTGCATGCTCTGCTCTGTTTTAGACCACAAGACTCATGAGTTTGTTCCTCTGAGAGAAGAATATGAAGGAAAGAAGGCAGATCTGCAGAAGACAGAGGCTGAGATTCAGCAGATGATCCAGAAGAGACGACTGAAGATTCAGGAGATCAAGGAGTCACAAAAGATCAGTAACGATGCTGCAGACAGAGAGAAAGCAGAAGGTGTTCAGGTCTTCACTGATCTGAAGGAGTCTGTTGAGAGACGTCTGAAGGAGTTCATGAAGGAGATGGAAGACAAACAGAAATCTGCAGAGAAACAGGCTGAAGACTTCATCAAAGATCTGGAACAGGAAATCTGTGAGCTGAAGAAGAGGAGCTCTGAGGTGGAGCAGCTCTCACGCTCTGAAGATCACCTCCACCTCCTCCAAAGATTCTCATCCCTGGAAGATGCTCCACCCACCAAGAACTGGACAGAGGTCAGAGTCCATCCACCTTCATATGAGGGGACTGTGGTGAGAGCTGTGGACCAGCTGGAGAAGAACCTCACAGAAAAGATGAAGAAGCTGTTTGAAGTTGAGCTGAGGAGGATCCAGCAGTTTGAAGCTGATGTGACTCTTGATCCTGATACAGCACATCGTAAACTCATCCTGTCTGATGATGGAAAACAAGTGTATGATGATGATGTGGAAAAGAATCTTCCAGATAATCCAGAGAGATTCTCTCACTGTGTTTGCGTTTTAGGAAAACAGAGTTTCTCTTCAGGCAGATTTTACTTTGAGGTTCAGGTTAAAGGAAAGACTGACTGGGATGTAGGAGTGGCCAGAGAGTCGGCCAACAGGAAGGGAAACATCCCACTGAAACCTCAGAATGGTTACTGGACTGTTTGGATGAGAAATGTAAACGAGTACAAAGCTCTTGATGATCCTCCAGTCCGTCTCCATCTCAGTTCTCCTCCTGAGAAGTTGGGGGTGTTTGTGGATTATGAGGAGGGTCTGGTCTCCTTTCATGATGTAGATGCTGCAGCACTTATCTACTCCTTTACTGGCTGCTCCTTCAGGGAGAAACTCCACCCGTACTTCAGTCCTTGTTCCAATGATGGAGGTGAAAACTCTGCTCCTCTGATCATCTGTCCTGTCAATCAAACTGTCTGATCTTTGATGTAATGAATCTTCATCAACTCTGAATGTTCATGTGAAATGATTAAAGATTCACTCTGATTGATGGAAACAAATGTTCAAGTTCCTTCCAAAGTTCTTTAATCTCAGTAAGTGATCATTTTGTTTGATTGATCATATTATTACATTTGTATGTTGTACTTTTACTTTTTACTTGTTTTTTTGTTCCTCCTCTTTTTAAAGGAACATTTGAGATTTTCCAGTCACTGTTTTTCCCAGAACTCTGTAATCTGTTTGTCTCTGATGTTACAGACTTGATTTTGAAAAGCTCCATTTTAAGTTGCTTTTAAAGTCAGCGAGTGTTGGTTTGATTTTCCAAATGTAATCAGATTACAATGCTGATTCTTTCTGTTAGATAGTTGGTCTTGCAGGATTTAAAACCTGTATAAATATCAACTATTTTGACCAGAACTTGAAAATAAAGAAAATGAGTTGGTTAATCATAACATCTGTGAGGCAGTTTAATATATATAGCTTGTTAGCTCCTAATCAACTTTAAACACAGTATCTATGCTTATATCTCACATTTCATCTTGAAAATATGAAGTCAGGACACGCTTCAGCCCTTTTCTGTGTGCCTGTTTTTACTGTAAAGTCGGTAATACGTGAGCATTTGAAATGTTGGAGCAGCTCGCTCAGAGCCGCCCTGGACCCTAATGAGAGGTTTAACCCAGAACGAACGTCTGTCGAATATCCAACGTAAAACTAACTTCCCTGCGGTGCTGCAGGGCTCAGGCTGATGTAGGTTGAGCTGGTCACGTCAGATCTTGTTGAGGCTACTGTTTTCTTGTATTATTACGACTTTATTATCGTAATATTACGACTTTATTCTCGCAACAATATGACTTTATTCTCGTAATTTTACGACTTTATTCTCATAATATTACGACTTTATTCTCGTAATATTACGACTTTATTCTCGTAATATTACGACTTTATTTTCGTTATATTACGACTTTATTCTCGTAATATTACGACTTTATTCTCGTAATATTACTACTTTATTCTCATAATATTATGACTTTATTCTCATAATATTATGACTTTATTCTCCTCTTCTTGTCTTAGTTTGGCCCTAATACTCTGTCGTACAATACAAAAGAACAAATAATATTAAAAGAACAAATGTACAACATGTTGGTTTTAAAGTGCCGGAAAATGAGTCTGTGCAAAGGTGACCTAGGATGTGCGTTAATGTGACACATAAGGTCAGGATTGGAGTCTTTACGTTAGGGGTCCCCAAACTACAGCCCGCGGGCCACATCCGGCCCGCCAAAGCAATTGGAGTGGCCCACTTATGATCCCAGAAAATTTAAAGGTATAGTCTGTGATCGTAATCAAAAACATTTATTGTTATACTGGGTGAAATGGTCCTTCCATCCTGAGAGTAGCCAGTGAATAATGTGTTCAGAAAAAGGAAAGAAAAAAATCCGACCTCTCTGACAGCTTTAATCCTGTAAAAACTCTGACCAATCTGTTTTTTGCGCACCGAATAATAATAATAATAATACATTTTATTTATATAGCGCTTTTCAAGGCACTCAAAGACGCTTTACATTAATAACAAAACACATAGTACAATTACAATACACAGGACAGTACATAAGGACACAACATGACACAGGACATTAATCACACATTAAAAGCTGTTCTGTAAAGGTGAGTTTTGAGATGGGATTTGAATGCTGGGAGGTCTGTACAGTCACGGATGTGTTTGGGGAGGGAGTTCCAGAGGGTGGGAGCAGCGATGGAGAAGGCTTTGTCACCCCAGGTCCGGTGCTTGGTTCTGACAGGAAGGGACAGGAGGATGGCGTCAGAGGAGCGGAGGCTGGCAGGGGGGAAAGAACCAATCAGATGCCTTAATTTTAAGTCCCGCCCACGCCCCCCTCTGTCCCATGCGCGCACTCGTCACGTCGAAGATCTTGCCGGAAAACTTCACACACTCGAGTCACGTTTGCTGAAGAATGGCAGAGAAAACGAGAAAATGCAGCCAAAAATACCACCTCCCCAGTATGGGGGTCCATGGGGATGGAGGCGTCTCCATCCCCTCCGTAGAGCGCCGGTGCGGTGGCGGTGCGGTGGCGGTGCGGTGGCGGTGCGGTGGCGGTTCGCTGCGGTGCCGTGCAGGCTCTGTTGCCATGGCTATGCCGTAAGGTACGGCGTAGCCTACGGCGTAGGGTACGCGGCGACGCGCACCATTCTGCGTTAAATCAGCCTTCAGTGTGTGCTCTGTGCTGTTCTGAACACTTCTTGTGCTCATTTTGCTGGGACGTCGGGTCCCTCCGCCGAGACACAACTTTTGCGGTATGCGTTCATTGTTGTGTCTAAAAATGATGCGCAGTGCCCACCCAATCAGAAACGGTACAGATATTCTGTGGTATTTTTTTATATTTATAAAAAAATAAAATTATAAAAAAATAAAGGATCCCCATAACATTGATTGGGTGGGCAGGACGCACGTTTGAGTGGGCGCAGCCCACCCCTGCCCCCCCCTAAAACCGGCCTCCGCTTACTGGTGAATGAGACAGGGGGTAGTTTTGTTGAAAATGTGCTGTCCAAAATGTCCTGGAAAACTCGACTCTTGCAAATGCGCGTTCCCCAACATTACAGACTATACCTTTAAAGTTCTTTTACATTTTTTAAGTTAAATTTTTTTTTTTATTTTCCTATCATAAGATATCTGTACTTAAATGTTGGCATTCTCATTTATTTTATCCTTTTATCCGACCACTATTTAGTAACGTTTGAATTTAATATTGTTGATGTTGAAGTGCAAAATAGGAGGTATTATTTTAGCAGATGTTTGTCTGATGAAGCTATTGTTAAATTTAAGGAGACCATTGCTCATCTTACGACAGTGGAAAATAGGGAAGCAGTAGTGGCCAGTGACCTGGGTTCTACCTCTGATGTTGATTTTCTTGTGAGTAACACTGCTGATTTCTTGCATTCAGCTTTAGATGAAGTTGCTCCTTTGAAAAGGAGGGTTTCTAGCCACAGGAGCTTAACTCCCTGGTATAATTCAGATATTCGCATGTTGAAACAAAACGTGCGTAAAATGGAAAGGAAGTGGTACTCTTGTAAGTCTGTAGACTCCTATCGTGAATGGAAAGATATTTTAATAGTATATAAAAAAGCCATTCGCAAAGCCAGAACAGCTTATTATTCAACGTTGATAGAGGATAACAAAAGTAACCCACGTTTTCTGTTCAGCACTGTAGCCAGGCTGACAAAGAGTCACAACTCTGTTGAGTCGTGCATTCCTGCAGCTCTCAGTAGTGAAGACTTTATGAGCTTCTTTAACAGTAAAATCACGAGAATTAGAGAAGAAATCAACCAGCCGGTTGTGGGTGTTTCCTCAGCTTTAGCGACTTCCCTAGCCTCTGACTTGACTCTAGACTGTTTTGATCCCATAGACCTCCCTGAGCTGACCTCACTCGTCAATAGAGCTAAGTCAACCACATGTATGTTAGACCCCATCCCGACTCGACTATTCAAAAATGTTTTTTCTGTTATTGGTACAACAATACTAGACCAAATCAACCTATCCCTAAACTTAGGATATGTACCACAGGTTTTCAAAGTAGCAGTAATCAAACCTTTACTTAAAAAACCTTCCCTTGACCCAGACACCTTAGCCAATTATAGGCCAATTTCCAACCTTCCATTTGTATCTAAAATTCTGGAAAAGGCAGTTTCAAGCCAGTTATGTGACTATTTGTATAGAAATGATCTGTTTGAAGTCTTTCAGTCAGGGTTCAGAATGCATCATAGCAGAGAGACAGCACTGGTTCGAGTTACGAATGACCTCCTTATGGCCTCAGATAAGGGATTAGTGTCCATATTGGTTCTACTGGACCTCAGTGCTGCTTTTGACACTGTTGATCATGGCATTTTACTGCACAGGTTAGAGCATGTTGTTCTGATTAAAGGGACAGCTCTACGTTGGTTTAAATCATATCTATCTGACAGGTTCCAGTTTGTTCATGTACAGTGCCTTGCGAAAGTATTTGGCCCCCTTGAACTTTGTGACCTTTTGCCACATTTCAGGCTTCAAACATAAAGATATAAAACTGTAATTTTTTTGTGATTATTATTGCGATTACAGCTGTAAGTCACTTGGGGTATGTCTCTATCAGTTTTGCACATCGAGAGACTGAAATTTTTGCCCATTCCTCCTTGCAAAACAACTTGAGCTCAGTGAGGTTGGATGGAGAGCATTTGTGAACAGCAGTTTTCACCTGGATATGTTTTTTTGTGAACAATTCCATTGTAGATTTTGCTTTATGTTTTGGATCATTGTCTTGTTGGAAGACAAATCTCCGTCCCAGTCTCAGGTCTTTTGCAGACTCCATCAGGTTTTCTTCCAGAATGGTCCTGTATTTGGCTCCATCCATCTTCCCATCAATGTTAACCATCTTCCCTGTCCCTGCTGAAGAAAAGCAAGCCCAAACCATGATGCTGCCACCACCATGTTTGACAGTGGGGATGGTGTGTTGAGGGTGATGAGCTGTGTTGCTTTTACGCCAAACATAACGTCTTGCATTGTTGCCAAAAAGTTCTATTTTGGTCTCATCTGACCAGAGCACCTTCTTCCACATGTTTGTGTCTCCCAGGTGGCTTGTGGCAAACTTTAAACAACACTTTATATGGATATCTTTAAGAAATGGCTTTGTTTTTGCCACTCTTCCATAAAGGCCAGAATTGTGCAGTATACTACTGATTGTTGTCGTATGGACAGAGTCTCCCACCTCAGCTGTAGAGCTCTGCAGTTCATCCAGAGTGATCATGGGCCTCTTGGCTGCATCTCTGATCAGTCTTCTCCTTGTATGAGCTGAAAGTGTAGAGGGACAACCAGGTCTTGGTAGATTTGCAGTGGTCTGATACTCCTTCCATTTCAATATTATCACTTGCACAGTGCTCCTTGGGATGTTTAAAGCTTGGGAAATCTTTTTGTATCCAAATCCAGCTTTAAACTTCTCCGCAACAGTATCTCGGACCTGCCTGGTGTGTTCCTTGTTCTTCATGATGCTCTCTGCGCTTTAAACGGACCTCTGAGACGATCACAGTGCAGGTGCATTTATACGGAGACGTGATTACACACTGGTGGATTCCATTTATCATCATTAGGCATTTAGGTCAACACTGGATCATTCAGAGATCCTCACTGAACTTCTGGACAGAGTTTGCTGCACTGAAAGTAAAGGGGGTGAATAATTTTGCACACCCAATTTTTCAGTTTTTTATTTGTTAAAAAAGTTTGAAATTTCCAATACATTTCGTTCCACATCATGATTGTGTCCCACTTGATGTTGATTCTTCACAAAAAATTACAGTTTTATATCTTTATGTTTGAAGCCTGAAATGTGGCAAAAGGTCACAAAGTTCAAGGGGGGTGAATACTTTTGCAACCCACTGTACATGAGGTTTCTTCCGAACAGTCAAGGGTCTGTTATGGTGTTCCGCAGGGTTCAGTGCTAGGGCTTCCAGTGCAACTGTGAGAAACCTTGGTGTTGTTTTTGATCAGGATTTGTCGTTTAAAGTTTAAACGACAAATCCTGATATTAACATATGGTTTAAACTTTAAACCATATGTTAATCAGTTTTGTAAAATAGCGTTTTTCCATCTCCGTAATATTGCAAAAATTAGGAAAATCCTCTCGCAGAGTGATGCAGAAAAACTAGTTCATGCGTTTGTATCTTCTAGTGTGGATTACTGTAATGTGTTGTTAGCAGGATGTCCAAGTAATTTGCTGAATAGGCTCCAGCTGATCCAGAATGCAGCAGCACGAGTTCTGACAGGAATCAGCAGGAGAGACCACGTCTCTCCAGTGTTAGCGTCGCTCCATTGGCTACCTGTAAAATTCAGAATCCAATTTAAAAATGTATTACTTGCATATAAAGCCCAAAACGGCTTAGCTCCGCAGTATTTACAAGACCTGATAGTGCCTTATGTTCCTGGCAGAGCTCTCCGCTCTCAGAGTGCAGGTTTACTCGTAGTTCCTAGAGTATCTAAATGTAGATTTGGAGGGCGGGCGTTCTGCTATCAGGCACCATTACTAGCTTCCCCAGGAGCCGTGTCTTCTTCTCGGTAACAAGCTCGAGTCCCCCCAGGTGTCACGCCATGGAGCTGCCGCGTTAAATCGACGGAGCCCTGCGTCGATTTACGGCCCTACGGCGTACGGTGCGCGTCACCGCGTACCCGCGTACCCAAAGGTCGTTAGACGTCAGAGCAGATTTGTTGTTGTTTTGGCACATAATGTGACGTTCGAAAACGCAAAACTCCGGTTGTCTCCGTCTACACGCATCTACATAAACTGAGTTTTCAAAAATCTTCACTTTGCCCGGAGTTTTTTTAAACATTTGTTTATTTGCGTTTACATGTGAATGACAGGTCCAAACGTAGGAAAATATCTTCGGTTTAGCGATACCCGGCTACGTGTGTACGGGGCCTTAAAACCTTTCTGTTTAGTAAAGCCTATAGTTAGTGTTTAGTAAACCTCTAGCTGGTGTTGGTAAATCTCTAGGTAGTGTAAACTCTAGTGTGTTAGAGTCAGTAGTCATAGTTGCAGCTATAGAACAAGACTATAATAGTTAGTCTCAAATATAGCTTTGTGGTAGATATGCTGCTATAGGCTTATGCTGCAGGGGGGCACCGACATGATCCGCTGGGCGGTGCCCAGTGGTTAATTTGTGCCGGATCCTGCCGGAACAAGATCCGGCACCTCTCGATTTTGGCCTCCCTGTGTTCCGGGACTTATTTGGGCAGATCCGGCACCTCTCGTATATATATAAAACAATAATAATATAAAAAAGTTTTTTTTGAATGTATAAAAAATAATAATATGCATAAATTCATTTACAGAACAAATCCCAAGAATTTCATGTTGTTTATAAAGATTTAACGTCATTTGAAAGAGTCGGAGATTTGGTGATGCAATGAAAAGATGGGCCAGCAAACCACGCCCCTGACCAAAAAAACTTTGGAAATTTGCTGGATCTGCAGCAAGCAGCGAGCAACGCAAACATGTCAAAAAGACAGCTGAATTTGATGTATTTTTTCAAGAAGAAGGAAGAGTTGCATGATTCTTCAAAAAGAATCAGAAAAGCAACAAGCGGCGATGAGGGCAGCTGCAGCGGTCATGAGACCAGCGCCGCAGCAGCAAGCAGGTTCACGGACAGCCGGGGCAGGAGGCTGGTACCGTGGCAGCAGCTGGTCAGGTTCAGCGCCAGCCGGAGCGGGGGCCAGCTCCAGCAGTCAGCCAGGTGGACCACCAACAGCCAGAGCAACAGGCCAGTACCCTGGCATCAGCTACCCCGGTAGAGCACCCGGAGCAAGAGGCGGGAACCTCGACATCAGCTCGCTCACGGGAAGATTCAGAAGGAGAGGAGAGCGCACTGAGCGGAGAAGAAGGCGGGACGTCCAGCGACAGGTCCGGGATGGGATGCGCAACTGTTTGGACAGCAGCTCAGTTCAAGGTGAAGCAGACTTACTACCCCTGGCTTCTTATGGGAAATTCGGGCTTGGGCTGTACAATTTGTAAGGCGGTGGGGACGTTGGGGCCAGAAAAGACGGGCGGGATGAAACTCGCAAAAGAATGGGTTTCAAGTACAGTGAGCTCATCTGCTCCAGATATAAAAAAACAGCAATGCGCACTCAGAAAAAAAGTATTTGAACATGCCCTTACCAAGGCTCACCTAGCAGCAGCAAGCATTCTTGAGAAGGCTAAAGCAGACACTTTAGGACAGGCTATAATTAATAGTCAGTCTGAACAGATGACCACTCTTAGGAGCCCGAGTAAACTCCTGAAGGGAGAGTTTGTGTTTTCCACACTGATTGTTTTCAAAATTAAACACCACGCTTCAGCGTGTCAAACGTGACTTCCTGCCTGAGTGTCGTACCTTCACCTGCCTTATCACAATTTATATGGATATTATCTGAAATTGAGGCTTGTAAGTCCCAGAGCATGGCAAGTGGGCTGCTGGGCATTTGCGTGTTGTTTTTAGCACCATTTTCTGTATATGTTCCGGGACCTGTGCCCGTCTCGTCATCCCTGCGCTGTCATATGTACTTTGTGTTCCTGCACCTTATGATTTACAAATTAAGCACTGGCGGTGCCTCTCACCCTTCTTCTCCTCTCCTTTTCCCTTTCTGTCTTCTCCATTTCCATTTTTATTTATTATAAATATCTCATAGCTATCGTTTTTGTCCATCGTTCCTGTAGTTTCTTGTGCCACCCCCCCCCCCCCCCCTTTTTTCTCTTTTGTGCATGTTTGCAGGCCGGAGCCTCGGGAGCTGCGTTCTGGCCTGCGGTCCCGGTCCCCCCCCCCATCCCCGGTCATCCCGTTGCTTTTTCCACCTGCCTACGTGGATGTCTGCTGTGTGCTGCTGATGGCCCCCCCCCCTCTGATCATCCCGTTGCTGCTTCCGCCTGCCTGCGCCCACCCCCCCCCACCTCTGGTCATCCCGCTGCTGCTTCCACATGCCCGACTCCCCCAGTCTGGCCTTCGGCAGGAGGGTCCCCCCTTATGAGCCTGGTCCTGCTCAAGGTTTCTTCCCTCCTAAAGGGGAGTTTTTCCGTGCCACTGTTTGGCTTAAGGCTTTTCTCCCACTATGGGAGTTTTTACCTGCCATTGTTTATGTAATAATTGCTCGGGGGTTTATGTTTATGTTTATGTTCATGTTCTGGATCTCTGGAAAGCGTCTAGAGACAACAGGCAGTTTGTCTGATCTGCAAAGAAACGGTAGCGGTGTTCAAAGAATTTAACATTCGTCGCCATTATGAAACCCGCCATGGAGAGCAGTGTGCTAGCCTGCAGGGCCAAGTGAGGAGAGACAAGGTGACTCAGCTCAAATGTGGATTAGCTGCCCAACAGAGCACATTACTGCGTCAGATGCAGATGAACGTGGCGTCCGTCTGGGCCAGCTTCAAGGTAGCTAAACTGATAGCACGCTGTGGAAAGCCGTTCAGTGATGGGGAGTTTATTAAAAAGTGTTGGAGCGCTGCCGCGGAGGAGGTCTGTCCGGACAAGAAAGATGTCCTAAACGCTGTGAGTCTGTCCGCATCTACAGTCACCAGGCGGAATGAAGAAATGGGGGATAATGTACATTCCCAGCTGAAAGAGAAAGCTAAAGATTTTGTGTATTTTTCGTTGGCATTGGATGAGAGCAATGACGTGCAGGACACAGCACAACTGCTCATTTTTATTCGGGGAGTAAATTCAAACTTTGAAGTGACCGAGGAGCTGGCAGCATTAGAAAGTCTCACAGATACTACAACAGGGGAGGATATTTTTAGTAAAATGTGCCAAACAATCGAAGAGGTGGATCTGGACTCATCTAAGCTGGCCAGCATCACAACGGACGGGGCTCCAAATATGACCGGCGCGTCGCGGGGGCTCGTCGGGCGCTTGAAAAAGGAAATGGCAGAAAGAGGTCTCACACTCCCGCTACAAGTCCACTGCTTGATTCACCAGTAAGCACTGTGCTGCACAACGACAAATCCTGATCGAAAACAACACCAAGGTTTCTCACAGTTGCACTGGAAGCCATCGCAACACCATCTAGTCCCTTCCTAAGATGCTCTGGACCAAGAATGATAACCTCTGTTTTATCTGAATTTAGAAGCAAGAAATTTCTGGACATCCAGTCCTTGATGTCCCTAAGACATGCCTGAAGTTTAACTAACGGTTCTGTTGGCTGGACTCAGAGCAAGTGTTTTGTAATGAACTAGAAATCTCAGAGTTACCATTTATTAGTCAAAGTATCAAACATCATCAATGTTTCAAAAGCATTAATATTAGCACAACTTTATCAGCTTGGTGGGAATTTCTTAAAATAGCTAAAATTTCACTTTTTCCATGTGACCGTACACCCATATGGAACAACCCAGACATCGTGAAAAATGATAAAAAGATGGTTAACTTCGTTCAATGGAGAGATCAAGGAATACGGTACTTACAGCACGTAATTGTAGGAGGACAGTTTGTACCTTTCAATACACTTATTGTTCAATACGGAGTTAGCAGGAATACATTTTTAGAGTATCAACAACTTAAGGCAATAATAAATAAAACATACAAAATTAGCCAATTAGATTTACAACTTCCCGCTAAGATAATAGATTTATTGAATCTAAGCACTTTAAAGTTGTTATCAAAACTCTACAGGTTAGTGTCTAAACTGGACGAGTCAGTCTCTCTCCCGATCTCTAAGTGGGAGGCGGATCTCTCTCTTAATACCGACCAGTTTTCTTGGTCACAAATATGCTTAAATACGTTTACTATGACTAAAAACCCAAACCTACAACTTATACAGTACAAAGTTCTTCATAGAATACATTATACTGGACAAAGGATGTTCCAGATGGGCTTTGTCACCTCTAATATCTGTTCACAGTGCACAGAGAACACCCCAGATAATTATATGCATGCTTTATGGTTCTGTACACCGGTACAGAGGTTCTGGAAGGAGATTTGTGAGGATTTATCCACATGGATCAACCACAGAATCCCAGTGTGCCCCACGGTATGTATATTAGGTCACCTGGGAGACACTCAAATAGATCCTAATTGGACACACCGGGTTCTCACTGCCTTATGTATCGCAAAGAAAACCATTCTAGTAAATTGGAAACAAAAATCCAGTTTATGTATCAACCATTTTAGGAATCTTTTATCAGATCATATTAGTAGTGAGATAATGTCTGCCTCCACTGAACAACATTCGGCTGAATTGCACTCTCTGTGGTCCCCGTTTATTGGCTTCGTTACCTAGTGGGGGCGGGGGGGTGGTGATCTCGTAGCCCTTGGGGTTGGGGGTCGGCTTGGGGGGTCTGGGGCGCGGGCCTCTGGTGGCCCCTGGGGGGCGGTGGGGGGGGGCCGCGGGGCCCTGTCCCTAGCCGGTGGGGGCCTTGGGGGCCTGTGGGGGGGGTTACCTCATGGCGGTGGGGGGGGGTGGCTGGGGAGGGCTCGGGCGGGGGGCTGTGGCTGGGGCGTCACCGGGCCTCCCGGGGGGGGCGGGGCCGTGGACGTGGGGGTCCCACCCGGAGGGCCCGGCCCTGCCTGGGTGGGGGGTGGCTGTCTGCGCTGGGGGGGCATTGCTGCCTTGGTCCTCCGTCGCTGGGCGGGGGCCAAGGGCCCCTGCGGATGTGGGGACTCCGGGACCCTTGGGGTGTCCGCCGGGGTGGCCTCGGGGGGGGGTGGGGCCGGGTCCGGGGAGCGGGCCTCCCCTGACCGGGGGGTGCACGGGCGGGCGCGACGGCGGGGTGGCACCATTCCCAGGTATCTATGTCTTATGTTGTCAGTATGAATGGGAGGATGTTGGACCGTTTCCCCCTCCGTCTGGGGGCTCCGGCGGCGCCGGGGGCGCCCTTGGAGGTACGGTGGGGCCCTTGCCCGGCTCGGGGGGCCGGCCCCCGTCTACTGGACGGCCGGTGGGGGGACGCGGGTGTCTTATCAGGGCCGGCTTTGCTGGTCCTGCTTCCTGGCTTCGGCCTCCGCTCCCCCTCTTGCCCCCCCTACACGATTCATACGCACATAGGCGAAAGGCGGGGGGTCCGGGTCGTGGGGGGCACTGTCCCGCGGGGCCTGGCACTCCCCGCCTCACGGTTTTAACAGCAAAATAGACACTGCACATTCAACACTTTATAAATACACTTGACAAGGACACGTAGTTCGGGAGGGGGGGGTCGGTGTCAATCGATACTTGGCCCTCCCTCCTCCCTGTTTTTATGGCATTAATCACATGCACTCAACACAAGGGGCGGGAGGGGGTCCCACATCACCCGCGTTCCCTCACCGGCCTGGGCCTGGGACGGGTGGGTCGGGTTACCCGGGCCTGGCGGGGCCCGCCGTGCAGCCTGGGGTGCCTTCTGGCGGTGCTGGACCCCCCGGGGAGGGGGAAACGGTGCGTGATTGTATGTCTGTGTCGGTGAGAATGCGGTATGGAAGGGTCCTGCCATGGAGGATTTGAGCCTCCATTGGCAGGACATCAAAAACTTAATAATTTATCAATATTATATTATACAAAGATGGTTATTATTATTATTATTATTATTATTAGTATTATTATTAGTATTATTATTATTATTATGTATAGTATATTATATTATTATTAGTATAGGTATCGGATAGGTGAATGGATGAATGAATGGGATGCCTGGGTCTGGGGCCCTCCGTTGTCGGGCCTGCGCGGGTGTCGCCTTGTTGGGGGGTTCCCTCTCTCCGGGCCCGTCTCCGGTCCCCCCCGCTGCCTCTACGGCGGGGCGCCCCTCTGGTCTTGGAGGGCCACTTTCGTGGGGGACGGGTGCGCCTGCCCGCGTCGGCGGCCGGGGCGGCTCTGTCTCTCCGGGCAGGCTGGCCCCCTGCCGGGTGGGGGTCGTTGGCCTGAAGGGTGAGGGCCTCCTGGCCGCGTGTCCGGCCCGGACCGGGTGGCCGGGGATTGCCTGGGTCGCGGTCCACCGCCGTGGGATCCCTGGCTGCTTCTTTCCGCGCCGTGGGGGCCCCGCCCGCGGGCCCCCTCGGCCGCCGCCGGGTGGGGGGGGGGCCTCGCAGGCGGTGGGTTGCCTCCCTCCTACTTCTCCCCTCTGTGGGGTTGCCGGTGGCCTGGGTTCCGGGCTCTTCCTTGTCGGCCTCTGGTCTCGCGGGTGGCGGGGTTGCTCCCCCCCCTCCCCCACTATAGATACACTTCAGGTGGAGCTTTGTTTGGTTTATTACACACACACACACACACACACACACACACACACACACACACACACACACACACACACACACACACACACACACACACACACACATACACACACACATACACACATATAGTCATTTAGTCACATGCATACACACACACACACACACACACACACACACACACACATGCATGATCATATACATACACACACACACACATAGACATGTTCACCTGCATGTTCACCTGCATGCTGGCTCTCTAGTTTTTGGGTTTAGGTAGCGGTAGCGATAGCTTAGCTCAGACTGCGATCAGATCTCAAGATTTAGGTCGATTGCTGTTCGTGTTTTGGATGGCTCCGTGCCGGTTTCGTGCTTTGTTTGTGGTTTTTTGTTGCAGATTTCCAGTGCTTGACGTGTGTCTCCGTGTGTTCCTGCTTCCTGGATTGGCAGTGGATGTCGTCACCCCCCCCCCCACAAAAAAAAAAAAAAAAAAAAAAACACTGGGTTTGTATGTGTATATTTATGTATGTGTGCGTATATATATGTATATATTACATATAGTAATAATGCACATATATACACTTTTGGTTTCTACCGTCATGGTATCAATCAATGATATGTGTGCAGACAAGGTGAAAAAAAAAAAAAAAAAAAAAAAAACTAACGGTTCTGTTTCATCCGGCTTCATAGACAAATAGAGCTGCGTATCATCAGCATAGCAATGAAAGTGTATGCCGTGATTCTGGATTATACATCCCAACGGCTGCATGTATAAACTGAACAAGATTGGCCCTAGCACTGAACCCTGCGGAACACCATAACAGACCCTTGACTGTTCTGAAGAAACCTCATGTACATGAACAAACTGGAACCTGTCAGATAGATATGATTTAAACCAACGTAAAGCTGTCCCTTTAATCCCAACAACATGCTCTAACCTGCGCAGTAAAATGCCATGATCTATAGTGTCAAAAGCAGCACTGAGGTCCAGTAGAACCAATATGGATACTAATCCCTTATCTGAGGCCATAAGGAGGTCATTCGTAACTCGAACCAGTGCTGTCTCTGTGCTATGATGCATTCTGAACCCTGACTGAAAGACTTCAAACAGATCATTTCTATACAAATAGTCACATAACTGGCTTGAAACTGCCTTTTCCAGAATTTTAGATACAAATGGAAGGTTGGAAATTGGCCTATAATTAGCTAAAGTGTCTGGGTCAAGAGAAGGTTTTTTAAGTAAAGGTTTGATTACTGCTACTTTGAAAACCTGTGGTACATATCCTAAGCTTAGGGATAGGTTGATTTGGTCCAGTATTGTCGCACCAATAAGAGAAAAAACATTTTTGAATAGTCGAGTCGGGATGGGGTCTGACATACATGTGGTAGACTTAGCTCTATTAACGAGTGAAGTCAGCTCAGGGAGGTCTATAGGATCAAAACAGTCTAGAGTCAAGTCAGAGCCTAGGGAAGTCGCTAAAGCTGAAGAAACGCCCACAACCGGCTGGTTGATTTCTTCTCTAATTCTCATGATTTTACTGTTAAAGAAGCTCATAAAGTCTTCACTACTGAGAGCTGCAGGAATGCACGGCTCAACAGAGTTGTGACTCTTTGTCAGCCTGGCTACAGTGCTGAACAGAAAACGTGGGTTACTTTTGTTATCCTCTATCAACGTTGAATAATAAGCTGTTCTTGCTTTGCGAATGGCTTTTTTATATACTATTAGAATATCTTTCCATTCACGATAGAAGTCTACAGACTTACAAGAGTGCCACTTCCTTTCCATTTTACGCACGTTTTGTTTCAACATGCGAATATCTGAATTATACCAGGGAGTTAAGCTCCTGTGGCTAGAAACCCTCCTTTTCAAAGGAACAACTTCATCTAAAGCTGAGTGCAACAGATCAGCAGTGTTACTAACAAGAAAATCAACATCAACATCAGAGGTAGAACCCAGGTCACTGGCCTCTATTGCTTCAGTAGAGGCTTCACTATTTTCAACTGTCGCAAGATGAGCAATGGCCTCCTTAAATTTAGCAATAGCTTCATCAGACAAACATCTGCTAAAATAATACCTCCTGTCCTGCACTTCAACATCAACAACATTAAATTCAAACGTTATTAAACAATGGTCGGATAAAAGGGAGTTTACAGGTGACACCAACAGATCATCAGTTTCAACACCGTAGGTGAGAACGAGATCGAGAGTATGATCAAAACAATGCGTCGGTACTGATCAATAACCCAGAAAGGAAATCTGAAAATTCAGACAAAAACTCTAGATAAGCGCCAGCAGGGGGCCGATACACTACCACTAACACAACTGGCTTTTCTGATTTCCAGCTCGGAAATTTCAGACTAAGCGTGAGGCTTTCAAATGTATTATAATTGGACTTAGATTCAATTTTTATTTGGAGACTGGAGTTATAAATTGCTGCAACTCCTCCGCCTCGGCCCGTGTTTCTAGGAATGTGATGATTAAAGTAGCCGGGCGGAGTTGATTCATTCAAACTAACATACTCTTCCTCCTGTAACCATGTTTCTGTTAAGCAGAAAACATCACTCCTACTCTCTGTAATGATATAATTTACTAACAGAGACTTGGAGCTTAACGATCGTATATTTAGTATTCCGCATCTAATTTTTCGGTCTCTTATTGGTACCAAATGTGCATTGGTTTTAATTTTTACAAGATTATTTTAGTTAACGCCTCTATAACGCCGCACCTGGTGAACTTGTGGAGGGCGGGGAACTGTAACCACTTCAATTTTGCTAGGCACCTGGTTAGAGTTACCAGTTACATCATGCAATCCTACAGTTAACAAAAGGCAGGTGTTGGTCCTCGAGAAGCAGCAAGGAAGTGTGTTAAACTACAGCTCTGTATCCTGGCCTGGACCCTGCGATGTCAGGGAGAGGGTCTAATGAAACAGGCCAAATTACTAGAGACAAGAGCAGCACCAGCCCGGGTGGGTTGAATGCCGTCTCTTCTAATCAGACCGGGCTTTCCCCAGAACGTTTCCCAATTGTCAATAAAGGCCACGTCGTTTTCTGAACACCACCGATACAACCTAACGACGGAGCGAGAGCATGCGACTAAACATGTCATCGCTGGTCAGATTGGGGAGGGGGCCAGAGAAACCTACGGAGTCCGACATGGTTTTGGCGTAGTTACACACCGAGACAATATTCATTCTGGTCACTTCCGACTGGCGAAGACGGGAGTCATTAGCTCCGACATGGATGATAACTTTACCATATTTACGATTACCCTTTGCCAGTAGCTTAAAGGGGACCTATTATGAAAAACACGGTTTTTCTTGTTTTAACATATATAAAGTGGTCTCCCCTCACCCTGCCAACACAGGGAAGATGAAATACCATGAAAATCTGCAAGGTCTGTATCCCCCGCCCTGCTGGATCTTCCAGTGTCATGTGGTTTCTACGGGCAGTTTTTTCTACGGGCAGTTTAGATTTGTGCATTTTCGTTACGTAAGCAAAATGCAAACCACGCCCTCGGTCTCCTCCGCTGCTGAAACCACGCCCACAACCAACTCGGTCGGCCGGAGCTTCAGCCATTGTTTAGAAGCGGTGGCTGTTTGAACAACGAGGGTACAGTAAAAATGAGGTTTTGCATCGACATTTACCGTCATAAAAGTATCAGTTCCCACAGCCCAGACCCGGCAACTGCACACGAGTCAGTGGTAAGTGAGGTTATTTTTTTATGTTATTTATATTTGTCTGAGTATGATCTCCTAGATCTAACAAGGTTCTATATAAAATACTCCTTTCTGCAGAATACTTTCTACACTCCATCAGAACATGTTGAACTGTTTCCGGCCTCCCACATTCACACAACCCACTTGGATGTTTCCCTACCACAAATAAGTTTTGATGTAACCCACAGTGCCCCAGCCTCAATCGAGTCAATTTAACCACGTCAACTCAACTTCCAGAATAATGATTGACCTTCAGCTGAATAATAAAAAAGTGCCTCCCTTTTTCCTCCTTCTCCCAAATTTTCTGCCACTCTCTCCCAATTCCATCCTTGATATTACACCTATACTCAGCCTTTCCTAGTGGGATCTCAACATCCACCACGTCTCGCTTTAGTGCTGCTTTCACCACCCTATCAGCTAATTAATTCCCTACGACTCCGGCGTCCCCTGGAACCCACATAAATTTCACCATGCACTGCAGTTTTTTAAGTCGAAACAATACTAATAATATTTCACTTAGTACATCTGGTCTAGACTGACAACTACTACTTTTTATGGCTTTCAGGGCTGCTGCAGAGTCTGACCAAATCACCACTCCTTCTGGCTTACTCTCCTCCACCCAGTATAACGCCCAAAGTACAGCTAATAATTCAGTAGTGAACACAGATACCCAATTACTAACACAACAACACATTTCCTTTCCTAACTGCATCACATACACCCCAAAACCAGCCCTTCCACTCTCTGGATACCTAGAACCATCTGTAAATATCTGCACAATAGAATCCACTGTCTCACACAGATACTTTTCTACACAGCTTTTTACATTACAACCTTTATCCTTAGTAGTAGACAACAAAAACAAGTCCACCTCTGGTTCTAGTATAAGCCAAAAGGGAACAGGGGCCCAGCACACATGCTTCGCAATCACACCTTTTCCTATACCCAAGCCACCAACCCGATGCGCAACCTGTTCCAAAAAAGGCCTCTTGCTCTTCTTACCTGATGCCTACCGATACTATGCCTTGGGAAAGAACTGAATCAAGCACACTTCGGCCACTGCCATTTACTTTAGACAAAAACTGCAATCCCAACTTTATACGTCGCAGGCTCAATGGTGTTTCCCCCATCTCAACTAACAGAGCAGGGACTGGGGATGATCTAAATGCTCCTGAGCAGATCCTCAGTGCCTTTGCTTGAACAACACTCAGCTTATCTAACAGTGACTTGGCAGCAGATCCATAAACAATGCAGCCATAGTCGAATACTGACCTAATCATCGCTTGGTAAATTAGGAGCATGGTTCCTCTCTCCGCACCCCATTCACAACCACAAGCTTCTCATTACATTTAACACTCTCCCACAGTTATCTATAATTTTACTGATATGCACTGCCCAGGTAAGTTTCTCATCGAACCACACTCCCAAAAACTTGAACTCCTTAACCCTCTCCAAAGGACAGCTGTATAAGCGCAACTCAATATCAGGTAATTTCCTCCCAAGCCCAAACATCCCATACTAAGGGTGCTTTCACACCTGTACCGTTTGGAGCAGTTGTTCCGGAACAGGTAGCGTTTCCCCCTAAAGATCGGATCGTTTGGTATATATGAACACAGCAATCGCGCTCGGAAGCGGTACAAAACAAGCGAGCCGACATCACCTGGGAGAGGTGGTCTCGGCCCGATTCCATTCGAGACCTGAAGCGGTTCATTTTTTTTATTTGTAGTGAGAGCATAATCGACACAGCAACCGACACAACTCTATTCATTGTGTATGTGCGACCACTACGCAAGGAGAAGAGTCGGCACAGCCTCCACCTCCTTCTCTCTTATTGGACGTGTCAAGATGTTGTCACAGCACAGTACGGCGAAATAAAAAAATTTTGAATTGGGCAGGGTTTGCGCAGCGGACACGCAGCAGCAGGCGTCCTCTCGCCCGCAGAGCGCTCCACTCTTGCGCCGGTAGCACATACATGAATGGGAAAGCCGGCGGCAGTCTGCGCTTTGCACCCTCTCTGTGAAAGGGGCTTGTTGTTTATCCCAGGGTGCGGAAGAGGAAACTCCTTCCGCGTTCATCTCTGACCAATGAGAGAATAGCTGGTTCAGCATGGCATTTGTTAACAGACGGCTGCCTTGTGAACACAAACCCCACAAACGAGAAACAAAACAACTGTATCGATTTAGCCCCTGAATCAGAACAAAACAAACGGGCCACAGGTGTGAAAGCACCCTAAAGCTGGGCATACACTGTGCGATATTTTAAATCGTGTGAGACTGCCCCATCTCACACTGCACGACTAGATCGCGGAGTTCAAAAGTTCACAGCCCACGATTTATGGTCTCACACTGTACGTCCCGATGCTCGGATGCAACCTGTCTGCTCACAGTATACAATCATAATCCTTCCATCGGACCTCTGTGTACTGGAACTCGAGGCCGGTTCTGGGGCAGGGATGGGCTGTGCCCACCACCCAAACGTGCGTCCTGCCCACCCGATGAAAGGTTATGGGGATCCTTTATTTTTTTATAATTTTATTTTTTTATATATATATATTAAAAAAATATCTGTACCGTTTCTGATTGGGTGGGCACTGCGCATCATTTATATTTATAGACACAACAAAGAACGCATACCGCAAAAGTTGTGTTTCGGCGGAGGGACCCGAAGTCCCAGCAAAATGAGAAGAGAAAAAAGAGGTGTTCCGAACAGCAGACAGCGCACACACTAAAGGCTGATTTATGGTTCCGCGTTACACCAACGCAGAGCCTACAGCGTAGGGTACACGGCGACCCGCACCGTACGTGGAAATGCTGTCTTTTTTTTGCTATTAAAACATGATTTGTAATGTGAATTTGCAACACTTAAACTACAAATAATAGTTTTTTGACCTGACATCGGATATTGCGCATGCTCTCTGCGAAAGGATGAGGCAAATCGGGTCGCAGCACTGCTTCAACTGTGCGATTCCTTCACGAGGAGCGACCAGGATTTCAAACACGCTTGATTTTCTTGCGACCTCACGATTTCTGATCGGGAGCTCGTTGTGAGGTGTTAATCTGTCGTCGTTACCCCACGTACACTGCACGAGCAACGATTGGGTCAAAATCGGGCCTGATCAAAAAAAAGTTGCACGACTGGAAAATCGGCTCAAAACGAGCCGATAATCGCACAGTGTATGCCCGGCTTAAGGGTGCTTTCACACCTGTGGCCCGTTTGGAGCAGTTGTTCCGGAACAGGGAGCGTTTCCCCCTAAAGATCGGAACGTTTGGTATATCTGAACACAGCAATCGCGCTCGGAAGCGGCACAAAACAAGCGAGCCGAGATCACCTAGGAGAGGTGGTCTCGGCCCGATTCCATTCGAGACCCGAAGCGGTTAATTTTTTTTATTTGTAGTGAGAACATAATCGACACAGCAACCGACACACCTCCATTCATTGTGTATGGGCTACCGGCGCAAGGAGAAGAGGCGGCGCAACCTCCACCACCTTCTCTTCGTGCCGAGATGTTGTCCCAACGCGGCACGGCGAAATTACAAAACATTTTCAATTCGGGCAGGGTTTGCGCAGCGCAAACCCTGCGGCAGGCGGCCTCTCGCCCGCACATGAATGAAAATTGGTCGCACATAAATTAATGGGAAAGCCAGCGGCTGCGGTCTGCGCTTTGCGCCCTCTCTGTGAAAGGGGCTTGTTGTTTATCCCGGGTTGCGGAAGAGCAAACTCCTTCCGTGTTCAGTTCTGACCAATGAGATAACAGCTGGTTCGCGCATGGCATTTGTTAACAGCTTTGAACCGCTACAGACGCTTGCCTTGTGAACACAAACCCCAAAAAACGAGACTTGAGAGATGATCCAGTTTTCAGTAGATTTAATTAAACAGTTGCATGCAAAAAGGTCAGACATCAGGCGTCTCGATGCAGAATGACAATAAAACACAGAAGCATAATGATATTAAAGCGTAGAGGATGATTCATTCTAATAGATAAACACTGGTGTTCTTACTGTTAGTCTTTGTTTGGGCAGAGCAGTATTCTGCACCTGTAGTCGGGGCTATATTCTGTTGCTCTCAGCAGTTTGGGTTTCACCAAGTATGGGAAGCACTTTTTTCCCATCACAGCCACTCCGTACAACATCTAACGAACCGGCATAAGAAGAGCGTCTCAGTAACCAGGGCAATAACACACTAACTGCCACTCAAAACATTCCACGTTACTGTGGAAACAATAGTTCTGCTATATATGACAATTAGATCCTAAAAACATCCATGAAGAGTTGAAATTCCAGCACAAACAGAGAGCTGAACATTGAGCTAATGATGAGATGTTGAACAGCTGAAGGTGAAGAGTTTAGTGTTTTTCTACAAAAGGATGAACTGATGTGAGTTAGTACAGAGTTTTCAGGAGGATGAAGACGACAATGACAGATAACATCAGGTAAAACAGGCATCATGAAAAGTAACGTGACAGTAATCAGGTGGAAAGAGCAGAACTGGAAATACAGGAAAACTTCAACTTCATATGGTTGAGTGAATCAGAAGGTTTGTCAGAGCGACAGAAGAGCTGCAGCAGAGACTAAACCTGTCTGATTCTGGGTTTCTGAGTAAATTCAGACTTCAGAGTTTGTTCTCAACAACTCAGCAGAGAGTCTGGAGACACTGGTGAGTACAGAAGAAAACATTTAGGCTACTGTGTTTCTGTCAGCCAGACGACAAAACTTCAACTCATTTCACCAAATGTTATTCTGGAAAACTGACTCTGGTCAAAGAACAGGAACGTTTAGAGGAAAAATGATTCACATGAAATAGGTCATTATTCTGGAGTCGTGACATTAATAATCTAAACTTGTGTTGATGAAACGTTCCTCCTTTTACTGTCAAACCGGTGTTGTGTCTGAGGATTCATGACATTCTTTTTTACATCTATTTCCTTCTCTCTTGTTGTTTTTCTCTTCTTCTTCATTTCATTATTGCAGCTTTGATGTTTCCCACTTTCACTTTTGTTGTTGAATGATGTACATGAGAGTAAAAATAATGGATTTTTTTTTTCACAATATCTTCATTTGTTTTATTATGTTTATGTTTTATAGCAGCACAAGACAATCAGTAAAAACTTTTCTTATAGATTAGCTGCCAAATATAGTAAAAAAAAAAAAAAAACAGCTTAAAACAAAACAATCACAATAAAAACACAAAATGAACAATATGCTTCTCTTATTATTAGACAGATTATGAACACAATGTAATGGATTGTGAAATAATAGTGATGATAATGATAAGCTACGGGCTTTAAAAGTAACAGAGAAAAAATAAATAAATATATATATATATATATATATATATATATATATATATATATATATATATATATATATATAATATACATACATACATACACACACATGCATATACATACACACCATACCCACAGTTAGTGATCATTTTGGTTTTCTGTTAAGTCTGAGTTCTTCACATATTCAATAAAGGGCTTCCATATACCTTCAAATACATGCTGTTTGGCTTTCAGAATATAAGTAATTCTTTCCAACGGTAGGGTTGATAGCATTTGTTTTAACCATTGACTGGTACTTGGTTGATGGGTTCTTTTCCATAGTAGTGCAAAACATTTTTTGGCATTTAACAAACTTAAATCTATCATTGCTTTTTCATATTTAGTTAGTTATGTTTCTCTGGATAAAGGCCCAGCAGGAAAAGTTTAGGATCCAATGATATTGGTTTGGAAATTATCTTTTCGATGATGACTCTTATCTCTTCCCAGAATTTAATATATATTCTACACTGCCAAAGGCAGTGAAATAGTGTTCCTCTATCTTCTGTACATTTTGTGCATATGTCTGGTATATTCGGGTCATATCTATTCAAATCCACCGGTGTCACATACATCCGCATTAACCATTTATATTGTATTACTCTAAGGCGTGCATTTATGGATCCAGAATGAGCGTTGGCACATGCGGCTTCCCACTCTTCCTTGGTAATATCTGTTTGGATGTTTTCCTTCCAGGCCCTTAGCATATATGTTGAGTTCTCACTTGAAAATGATGTCAACAAATTGTAGATTTCTGATATTGCACCCTTTCTCAGACAATTCTTTGTTACAATTTTTTCTAGTTCTGTGGTACAGGCAGGCGCGTCATTTACGCCGGGGACGGTGGGGGACGCGTCCCCACCACTTTGTCTGACGAGCAGATTTGTCCCCACCACTTAAAAAAAATAAAAAATAAATTAAGTAAGACGCGATTTGTCCCGTATTTTCATTAACGCCCCATACACACGTCTGTCACACACACATCAACACTAAATTGATCAATAATAACAAAATAAAACAGGAAACATTAAGGCCAGCAAAATCTTAGTGGCGGGACAACAGGACCTGCTGCGTCTGTGCCAGATCTGTATGTGTGTGACAGACAGCGCTGCGGGGAGGACTCGGGCTTCACCTCCAGGTAGGAGTTGGGAATTGGGAATTAAAAGTTGCGTTCCGCAGGCCCGGTTCTACGAGGTGCATAAGCATGCATTGAACCCTCATTTTATGTGTCTTCATGCTCAGTTGAAAAGACGAAAAGTCTGAAAAAACTGACAAATGCGCCTGATTTATGGTTCCGCGTTAAATCGACGGCGTAGCCTACGGCGTAGGTTACGCAGCGTCGCGTACCGTACGTTCGCATCCCTACGTATCCTACGCCGTAAGCACTGCGTTGGTGCAACGCGGAACCATAAATCAACCAGTGTCCGTCACTCATCTGCTTCCAGCGCGCAGTTTCCTGCAGCAGCAAGACGCTGCTCTCTCTCTGCTGCTCCGTTAACACAAAGTAACCATGGATATTCCCAAGTGGTTCAGCACAACGACACAAACAAGTTTACAGGACTGTCTCAGAAAATTAGAATATTGTGATAAAGTCCTTTATTTTTCTGGAGTCCAAAAATGTCATACATTCTGGATTCATTACAAATCAACTGAAATATTGCAAGCCTTTTATTATTTTAATATTGCTGATTATGGCTTACAGTTTAAGATTAAGATTCCCAGAATATTCTAATTTTTTGAGATAGGATATTTGAGTTTTCTTAAACTGTAAGCCATGATCAGCAATATTAAAATAATAAAAGGCTTGCAATATGTATATGATGTTTCCGACGACCTAAATAAGACCGCGCAGATGGCTTTCAATATGGGGACAATATCGCGTCAATACGCATCATCTAATGCAATGCCTATTATTTATCATGAAACCTCAATTCGGAAGTAATGGGCGTAGCTCGTACCCAGCACTTTTCAAACCTTACTCAGGTTTATGGTAAATGTCCCCAGCACTTCTGAAATCAAACTGACGCCCATGGGTACAGGGTTTAGAAAGTACATTGCTTTGGTTTATTTTAACATAATTTCTAAGCTGAAGGTACTTGAAGAAATGTTTTCTATTAAGATGATATTTAGCTACTAGTTCTTCAAAGGACATCATATCATCTGAGTTTGTTGTGTATAGATCTTTAATTGTTTTTAGTCCCTTAGTTAACCACAATTTGAATGCTGCATCTGCCCTGCCTGGTACAAAGAACTGATTACTCCAAATTGGGGTAAATTGCGATAGTGATTGTGGTTCGTTTAAGTATTTCTTCACTTCATACCAAATCTTTATCATTTGTTTAACAATTGGATTTTTAGTTTGTTTACAAAGCTTTTGTACAGTGTCGGAATAAATATATGAAGGAAGAGATAGATTAAGCCATAAGATTCCATTTCAGCCCAGTGGGGGGCATTATCCATTGAAAAAGTAAAACATGATAGACCTCAGTTGTGCAGCCCAGTAATACCACATCAAGTTCGGACATTTTAGACCCCCCCCCCCCCCCCCCCCCCGGTCATATGGTAAGTACAATAAAGACAAGGGTATTCTCGCCCTACGGTTGTTCCATAGAAAACCAACAAATAATTTTTTGACTTTTGAGAATAAATCTGTAGGTGGTGGTAATGGGATATTCTGGAATAAATAAAGCAACTTTGGAAAAAATATTCATTTTTAAAATATTAACTCTGCCCATTATGGATACTGGTAACAACATCCACCTGTCGATTGACTCACTAACTTCTGCCATTAAAGGTTCATAGTTGGCACTTGCTACCTGTTCTAACCCGGGTACAATGCGTATTCCCAAATATTTAAATTGGTCCACAACATTGAATTGAATTGCTTCAGCTATTGGATTTTTCCTCTCATTTGAATTAAGTAGTAATATAGAGGATTTGGTATGATTCACTTTATACCCTGAGATATCGCCAAACGCTCTTATCAGCTGTATCAGAGCTGGGATTGATTTACTTAAACAGGACATAAGTAAGATTACATCGTCCGCGTAAAGAGCAATTCTGTGCTCTACTGGTCCTACTGTAATTCCGCAAAACTGTGGATGAGAAACGTATTGCTATAGCAAATGGTTCTATTGCTAATGTGAATAACAAGGGTGAGAGAGGGCAGCCCTGTCGACATCCTTTGTTAACGTTTATTGGTTTTGAAATATTTCTGTTCGTTAGAATTTCTGCTGTAGAGTTATTGTATATGACCTGCACCCATTTAATAAAGATATTTCCACAACCAAATCTTTCTAAAACATTGAAAAGATAAGGCCATTCGACCCTATCAAAGGCTTTTTCGGCATCTAGTGATAATAGGGCTGTATCTGGTTTATCTTTTTTATAGTGAATGATATTCAGTATTCTTCTAACATTATGGAAACCTTGTATTCCTGATATGAATCCATTTTGGTCCTTATTTACAATTTTTGGTAGAATTTTCTGTAATCTAATTGCTAGAAGCTTACATAATATTTTAAGGTCCGAGTTTAGGAGGCTTATTGGTCTCAGATTTTCACACTTGTCAGGGGTTTTGCCTGGTTTTGGCAGTAAAATAATTAGAGCTTTATTCATCGAAGATGAAAGATTGCCACTCCGAAATGCCTCGAGAAACATTTCTAGAAGTGGTATTAGCAATATGTTTTTAAATGTTTTGTACAAGTCAATCGGGAGACCATCTGGTCCTGCTGTTTTTCCTGATTTCAAATTATCTATGGCGTTACGGATTTCTTCTTTGGAAATATCTGTATTTAAATTTTGTTTGTATTCATCTGGGGTGCAAGGAATAGGTAATCCATCTAAAAATCTATTCATATTTTGTACATTGATAGAGTTAGTTGTACCATATCATTTTTTATAATAATCTCTGAAAGCATAATTTATTTCAGTAGGGTTCACCACAACATTCTCATTGGATGTTATGGTTGTAATAGCTGTTCTGGTCTCTAATTGTTTTATTTGCCATGCTAGTAGTTTTCCAGATTTATCACCTTGTTCATAAAATGACTGTTTTAGTCTTATAAGACTAGATGCAGCTCTAAAAGCAGATTGTTTGTCATATTCAGACCTCAAAATTAGTAATTTTTTTTCCAGTTGAGAGTTGTTTTTTTCATAAACTTTTTCTTGAAGAGTCTTCATTTTTTTTCCAAATTTAATCTCTCTTCTTGTGCCTTTTTTGACTTTGAACCCGTATAGCTTATTATATGTCCTCTGAGAAAGGCTTTAAATGCTTCCCACCTTATACATGCTGTTGTCTGTGTAGTGTTAATTTTGAAGAACTCTTCTATTTGTTTTCCTATGTACTTTACAAATTCTTCATCTTGTAACCACTTATGCTGAAAGCACCATCTAGGTGGGTCTTTTTTCAATCTGTCATCTTTATATACCAAGCAGCACGGCGCGTGGTCTGAGATCACGATACTATCGTAGAAACTGTTGTGAATTTTGGACCGTAGTTCTGAGGAGATTAAAAAATAGTCAATTCTTGAGTATGTTTGAAATGTGCTGGAGTAACATGAGTAGGTTTTAGCTTGTGGGTTACATTCTCTCCATATATCTATCAACCCCAGATCTATTATAAAGCGGTGAATCGTTGTTCTGCATCCATTATGTGACTGGTCTATTCCTGTGGATCTGTCCATATCAGGGTTTAGTGTACAATTAAAATCTCCTCCCATTATATAAGATCCTCCTGATGCTGACATGGTAAGGAACAGATCTACATAAAATTTTGCATCATCTATATTGGGTCCATACACATTCACTAAATTAAGATTTTCTGTTAATAATGTACCTTGGATAATTAAGTATCTTCCCAATCTATCCTTTATTATGTTTTTGACTTGAAATGGGACAGATTTACGTATAAATGTCATCACACCTCTGGCTTGGGATGAAAATGAAGCTGTATATACACTTCCTTGCCATTTTCTTTAAATTTTTCTGTTATCCTCATCTAGAAGGTGTGTTTCTTGTAAAAAATACTATCTTGGAGTCAATATCTTTAATTTTGTTCATGACTTGTTTAATTTTTTTAAGTTTTTGCAGGTCCCTGCAATTCCAAGAGATAAAGTTTAACTTTACTCCCTGAGACATCCCCTACAAATTAAAATTAGATTATCCCGTAGTACAAAAGTAAGTTTACAGAGAAGCATATAACACCTGGATGTTTTAACCACCATCAAACACAACAAAAAACACACTGAACGTGAACATATCCCCTGGTTTCGCTTAATGAGACATTCCCCCAAAACCATATTAACTTCCTGATATGGCCAGTGATAACTGTTCCACACAAAGTGAGGATCAGTCAGTCCACCTTTTATCTTCTTCTTAAACTTAAAAGTCTCTCAGTCCGACTTTTCTACTGCTGTATAGTGAAGTTATTTAACCAGTTATATAAAGCCAGCACCATGTCAAGTAAATTATGTTTTACACTATCTCATATACTGCCGTTTCTGTCATATCGGCAGTTTCCGGTTCCGGGTCGCTGCTCGTGTGGTCGACCGGCCGGTCAGCTGAGCAGATTTACGTTCTTTTATGCTTTTTTTACGCTCTTTTTATGCTCTTTTTTTGGTCCGTTTTTGTTTGTCTTTTCGCCGACCATCCGGCACTTTTTTGGGGGATTATTTCCCTGCGACGCTACCTGTGTTTTTTCTTTTTTTTTTTTTTTTGCACCCGACATGGCGCCGCGGCTCAATTACAGCAGAGACTTTCTCATCCAGCTCATGCCGCAGCCTGAACTCCGGACTTTCAGCCCCGCTCCGACGGATTACTTTCCTGGGATTATACTCCGTGGATAGCCCAATAACCAGCACATCTCTGTCTGCAAAACTTTACCCAAGGTAAACAGGAGGGGTTTAAAGAAGGGTGGAGTGAGAGCGAGACTTAAACGGGAGACGCACAAACAAAGAGCTGTCCCGTCCATTATTCTGGCCAACGTGCGGTCTCTCCGCAACAAACTGGACGAGCTGCAGGCTTGTGTGAACCATCTGCACGAGTTCAGAACTGCTTCTGTTCTGGCTTTCACTGAATCATGGCTTAATAACAGCGATCAGGACGGCATGCTGCATATAGACGGCTTTTCAGCACCCGTTCGTCTGGACAGAGACAATGAGCGCACCGGGAAACAACATTGGGGCGGCGTGTGTCTGTATGTAAATAACAACTGGTGCTCTACAGTCACTGTGAGGGAGAAGCTGTGCACCGCAGACATTAAGCTTCTGGCTGTTTCCCTGCGCCCCTACTACCTCCCCAGAGAGTTCCCTCAGCTCTTCATCATCCTGGTCCACATCCACCCCAGAGCTAACGCAGCTAAAGCAACTGAGCATCTCACCAGCACTCTGCACAACCTGGAACACTTATCCCCGGACTCTCCTAAATTCATACTAGGTGACTTCAACCACTGTTCCCCCGACAAGTCCCTTAAAGGCTTTGAACAATATATAACATGCAACACTCGGCAGGGGAAGACTCTGGATAAATGCTATGGTTCTGTACCAGACGCATTCAAAGCCCCCCTCGGCTCTGCAGACCACCACACCATCCTGCTGGCCCCTGCTTACACTCCAGTCATCAGGAGGATCAAGAAGACCAAGAAAAAGATCAAGCAGTGGAAAGCGGAAGGTATCCTCACCCTGCAAGGATGCTTCGAAGCCACTGACTGGGACAGCCTCCTCTCTCCCTCCGATGACATCAACGTACAGGTCGACACAGTATCATCTTACATCTCCTTCTGTACGGACACTATTATCCCATCAAAAACAGTCACAATCTACCCTAACAATAAACCCTGGATCACCAAGGAGCTCAAAAAAATCCTCAACAAAAAAAAGAGGATTTTCTTCACCGGCTCCGAACTGGAAAAAAAGGAGGTCAACAGGGAGGTGAAGAGGGCCATTAAAACTGCCAAGCTGGACTATAAAAACAAAGTGGATGAAAAATTAATCGCAGGGGACTTCCGCTCAGGCTGGCAGGGCCTCAAAACCATGGCCTCCGTGAACACTGCTTCCACCTCCCCCTAGAACCATCCAGGTGGAGTGCAGCACCCCCTCCTCCCTCCCCGACGACCTCAACGCCTTCTACTCCAGGTTTGAGTCGGACAACTCCACCCAGCTGGAGGAGTCCAGATCTTCACTCAAACCTGGCAGCTCTGCACTCACCTTCAGGACTGTGGATGTGGTGAGTGCCCTCAGGAGGACCAGAGAGAGGAGCTCACCCGGTCCCGACAACATCAGCGGCCGACTCCTGAGACACTGTGCAGGGCAACTCGGGAGTGTGTTCCGGACTCTGTTTCAATACTCCCTCGACAGTCACA
The DNA here is from genome assembly GCF_033807715.1 of Cololabis saira. Classification (NCBI taxonomy): domain Eukaryota; kingdom Metazoa; phylum Chordata; class Actinopteri; order Beloniformes; family Belonidae; genus Cololabis; species Cololabis saira. The sequence goes on from NC_084587.1 coordinate 40,744,446, forward strand.
CCGTTCCACAGCTGTGGAAACACTCCACAGTCATCCCTATCCCCAAAAAAAATAAACCCAAAACTCTGAATGATCTCCGTCCCATGGCCCTCACCTCTCTGGTGATGAAGGCCATGGAGAAGATCATCAAACATCACATCATCAGAACAACTGACACCCTAATGGACCCTCTCCAGTTTGCATATCGTGCAGGAAGAAGCGTGGATGATGCAAAAACCTTCATCATGGACTCCATTCACAAACACCTGGAGCTCCCCGACTCATCCGCCAGACTTCTGTTCGCTGACTTCTCCTCAGCATTCAACACCCTGCAGCCCCACATCCTGGCCACTAAACTCTCCTCCCACTTTCACCTGGATGACCAGTTTATCCTGTGGATCCTGGACTTTCTGACCAACAGGACTCAGAGGGTTCGGGTCAACAACTCTCTCTCTGACCTATGCTCCACCTCCACTGGCTCCCCCCAGGGCTGTGTGCTCTCCCCCCTGCTCTTCATCCTCTACACCGATGACTGCAGGGCCACACAGCCCAACCGCCATCTGGTCAAGTACGCTGACGACACAGTTCTCCTGTCGCTGCTGTCAGGCCCCTCACAACACCACGGACCCATTCTGCAGGAGTTCGTGGAGTGGTGTGACAGCTCCAAACTGGAACTAATCCCCAGCAAGACCGAGGAGATGGTGGTGACCTTCTCCAGTAGACAGAGGGATCTGGCTGCTGCAGTCACCACCACCATCCACGGGAAGCCAGTGGAGACAGTCGTGGAGTACAAATACCTGGGCACCATCTTCGACAACCTCCTGAAATTCTCTGCCAACACAGAGGAGATTCTCAGGAAATGTCACCAACGGCTGTACCTCCTCAGGAAACTAAACTCCTTTGGAGTCAGCACTCACATCATGATGACTTTCTACTACGCCTTCCTGGAAAGCATCACGACCTTCTCTATGACCTGCTGGTTCCACTCCCTCAGCATCCAGAACAGGAACAGACTGCAGAGCACAGCATCACTGTGCTCGAAAATCATCGGCCTGCCGGTCAGAACTCTGTCTGTGGTTTTCAACCAGCAGGCCCTTAAAAAAAGGCAGTTAAAATCATCAAGGACCCCTCCCACATACTCCATCCCGCATTCCAGTGGCTCCCCTCCAGGAGGCGCCTGCGCTGTGTCGCCTGCAGGACTGAGAGGAGGAGAGCTACTTTTGTCCCCAAAGCCACGCTGCTTTTTAATTCCAGCTGCTAAACCCCCCCCCACCCCGGACTACTTCATACTCTGTTAAATTATTTACTCCACTGTCGACACTTTACACTGTATGTTTACACTTTACACTGTATATTTTATTTAAACCACAGTCACTCTATTGTACATTTTTTCTGACATTCCTATATTTATATATTTTTTTGTACATTTTTTCTTTGCACATTTCTTGTACATATGAGACATGCCCCACTTATCTGTTTATTTTATTTTAGTTTTAGTTTTCATTATCCTATTTGATACCTTCAACGTTTTGCTGCTCAGTTGCCTTGAAATTGCCCCTCGGGGATAAATAAAGTTTTTCTGAATCTGAATATCACCTGTAGTTTGGTTTAATTCTCTCCAGCATCCTTCTGGATCTTTTTAATGAACTCATCTGCTTCGGTCGGAGTTTTGAAGGTGTAGGTTCGGTCTTTATGAGTCACCAATAGCCTGGCCGGGTGAATCAGTCCGTGCCGGATTCCTAAATTGCGAAGTTCCTGACGAGCCGGGTCGAATTGTTTTCTTAACTGATGCAGTCCTGCAGCCAGGTCCGGGTAGAGCCGTATTTGTTGGTCTTTGTACAGGATCTCCTTTTTTGCCCGAGCAGCCGTCATAATTTCCACCTTGTCCCTGTAGTTATAAAACCTCATGATGAGTGTTCTCGGTGGCGCCCTGGCGTCCCTCATCGGTCCAATCCGGTGCGCCTGCTCCAAGACCACTGAAGACTGCAGTGATGCGCCCAGCGCTTCAGGGATCCACTTTTCTAGAAAAGCTGCCGGGTCTTTTCCTTCTGCCCCCTCCGGAAGATTTATTAGTCTCACGTTGTTCAATCGAGATCTGGATTCCAAATCCAAAAGTTTGTCTTCCAGACTTTTATTTTGCGACACCAGTTTCTGTACTTTAGTTTTTAAGTTATTCACCTCATCTTCGGCGTCGGATATCCGCTGTTCCTTTTGCGACACTCTTTCGTTGCAGTCATTTATCTCCTTTCTCATGTTCTCTATTGCCGTCATAACACAGTCAAATCTCGATGAGAATTCGGTTTTCATGGAGCCTATAGCGGCCAGTATTGCATCCGTCTTCTGGCTCCCTTGTTCCTCATCTCCGCTGGCTGTTTTCTCTGCCATGTGTTCAGCACGGTCAGCCTTCGGATTTGTCCCGCTGGCTTGGTAGACTGGTAGCTTCAATCGTGTAGGCGAATTAACCTTTCCTTTGTTTGCCCTCTGCATCTCCGTGTTCTCTCAACCGCCGTGTTGTAACGTTTGGTAGAAAATAAGAGTATTTTTTTGCAGAAATTAAAGAAGTTACCACAGAGCAACATGAAGCGTGTCCTCTCAGGTGGTCGCCATAACCGGAAGTCAAAAATAATGGATTTTACTAGTTGGATTAAGAAGGCGCCATAGATCAGAGACAGGAAACCTCAGACCAAACTTCACTCCAGAACACAAATGAAACAGATGTTTAACATCCGTGAATGCAGGACGTTTCTTCACAACTGAAGAAGTAGAGCCAGGAAAAGGGAAGAGTCTTTTGCCTTGGAAGAGAACAGGAGAGTCCCTGGAAGCCTCACCAGCACGGCGTAGAATATCATTCCTCATGTGAAAGAAGTGCACATGAGTCAGAAAGGGTCGGGGTGGTTTACCATCACTAGGCTTGGGTCGGAGAGTGAGATGAGCACGGACAAGCAGGGTCAAATCAGCCAGGCTGAGGGAGTCCATCAGCAGCTTCTAATAAATTCAGTTGGGCCACACCTTCAGCCCCTCCGGCACACCTACCAGCCGTACATTGTTGCTCCTGGCTCTGACCTCCAGGTCCTCACATTTAGCGGTCAGCAACATTTCAAAATCAACACGGATCACAGACAGCAGTTCACTGAGGTCATCAAAAAAAGTCTGCAAAGGGGGCCTATAAACCTTCAGAAACAGGAATCTGGATGAGGCCTGCAGCTGTACAGCCACGTATTAAAAAGACTGAAACCTTCAAGGTGTTAACTCTTGACATTGAAATGATTAATTGAATAAGTCTGCAACCCCTCAGGTCGCTCGGCCCTGCCTGTGATACGTCCTCCCTCTTTCAGGAGACAGGATTTACTCTTTGGTTTTGCACAGAGACAGTTCCAGGGAGGATTATCACTCCATGATTTGTTATAATGCACAGACTTGGCTGTGTTATCTGTGCTCCTTAGCTGTGTGTTAGCTTGCTCTTAGTCTCCAGAATCTATCGCAGGTTAAGTTTACATGGAAAGAAAGAAAAAATCTGGGAAAAATCAGCATAAAATCAATAACACAAGCAAATCGAGCGTCTGAACTGTAAAGCAGCAGGAATGAGGAGGAATATAGTTTAATCGTCCGTACCGCCCAGTCCTGATCTGAACTTTGAACAAGTTCCAGTTAATTTAAGATGAACAACAGTGCAAAGGTGAATGTTTGAACAACGAGCTGCAGCCGAAGTTTCTGTCCGTCTGTAGGAGCCATTTATGTTTATTGGTGGCAGTGTATTTAATTAAATTATTGGGTTGTGGTTACATCATTTGAACACTAGGTGGTGATGAGAGTTCACCATATATAGAGGTACAGGGAACAGGAAGAGGAAGAAACAGAAAGGGAAAGCAAACAGTTCTCACCAGACGCACAACAGATCACACAGGCAAACAGAACAGAGCTGCGCCTGATACAGAAAACTGGTATGTTAACATTTTCTTTAATAAACCACCAGCTAACTACATTTGTCACTGCCTAGAAATGAGTCATTTGGGTCTGCGTTGGTTCACTCCTGTCCCACCTGTGAAGTAATGAAGAAGCTTTGGAAATAGGAAAACTTTTTGGAAATTGTCATTACACCGTCTTATTCATCACATCAACCCTGCTGTTTGACAATAATCTTGTAAATAAGAGGAAGGAACCAGAGCAGAGGGAGGAAGGAGGAAAGTTCAAGTGTGACGGAGCAGAAATCCAGTCCAGAAGATTCCTGTTCGTCTCTGAAAGAAGATCCAAGCGAGTCCATCGGGTTTTCCTCCACAACACAGCAGTGAGTACACTGGTGAGTACAGAGGAAAACATTTACTGTGTTTCTGTCAGCAGGACGACAAAACTTCAACTCATATCCTTATTGCAGCTTTGATGTTTCACACTTTCACTTTTGTTTCCAGAGATCCAACATGTCTGCTGGCAGCAACCGGAGATCTGCAGATCAGTTCCTGTGCTCCATCTGTCTGGATGTGTTCACTGATCCAGTCACCACACCATGTGGACACAACTTCTGTAAAACCTGCATCACTCATTTCTGGGATGGTAATGTTCTCTACAAGTGTCCCATATGTCAGGAGATGTTCTACACCAGACCTCAGCTGAAAGTCAACACCTTATTCAGAGAGATGGATATTGAGTTCAGATGTGAAGCTCAACAGAAATCCAGAAGCAGCAAGAAGAAGGGGAAGACAGAGGCTGAGATTCAGCAGATGATCCGTGGGGCCCTGGAGGGCTTGCCGTGGGACCCGGCGTGGAGCTTGGCAGGCTTGGTAGGCTTGGCGTGGGGCTTGGCAGGCTTGGCGTGGGGCTTGGCGTGGGGCTTGGTAGGCTTGGCGTGGGGCTTGGCAGGCTTGGCGTGGGGCTTGGCGTGGAGCTTGGTAGGCTTGGCGTGGAGCTTGGCAGGCTTGGCGTTGGGCTTGGGGCTTGGCGTGGGGCTTGGCAGGCTTGGCGTGAGGCTTGCCGTGGGGCGTGGCAGGCTTGGCAGGCTTGGCGTGGGAACTTGACGCGGCTGGGGTACTGGTTTAAAAACTGCTGAAGGGTGTCTGGGTTGGGACGGGTGAAATAATCTATGGCAGGGCTTGGGGTCTCTGGTAAGGTCATCTCCACAGGAAATTATGTACTGGGCTTGCTGCTGCCTATCATAAATCTGGACATGAAAAGTAGAGAAATAGAGTGGAATAAGTTTGAACAAGATTACATGCAAAAAATGAGTCTGAATGCCAACAGAACTTTTGCTAGTTGGCTTAAGTATGGAAAAACAATAGTATAATGATCTGGGGTCCGTTTCACAAAGCAGGTTTAGTGAAAGCTCGGAGTCTGTTAACCCTGAAATGAGGGAAACTGAGTTTTCCGTTTCACAAAGGGAGGTAACTCAAACCAAAGAAAGAGGAGTAACTCTAGCCTGTTTCACAAAGAGAGGTAACTTAAGCTCTCGGTCAGTTACCGTAGTAACAGACACTCTGAACCTAACCTGGTCGGAACCAGGTTTATATGAATGAACCTGGAGTTTCTCTGCGTCTCAGCCTCTTTCAGAGACACACGCACATTTGATTTCCTCATTCATTCAGTCAGCAGGCGAGTTTTGGCGAAGTTCTGCCGTCTGTCATTAAAAACAGAGTCAGTATATATATTAGAAGTCCATTGTCACGAACATGGCATGTCCTTTTGATGAAGACACAATCGATGAAGGTGCAGCATTAATGCGCAGAGAATTAAATATTCGTCGGGAGATGGTTATCAGACCGCGTAATACATGTATATCACAGTACATAGTCTCATTACAGGCAAAGCAATATATGTTAATCCTTTATTTGTTATAATTTTGATGATTGAATTGTTTAATGATTTCATAATATATTGTAATGAGTGACAGACCAGGCGGAGACGGCTCGTAGTTTCTTGCCAGTTTATTACCGAGCAGGAAAAACCAACTAGGTTCTCTGACAAACCCAACGGCAGACAGACTCTCTAACGTCTAACGTCTCCGGTAGAACTTAAAAAAACACCTTAAAAAGAACAACAGAAGAAGAAAACCCGGGGTTCTGAACCCCCCCACCCCCTCTTACCACCACCGGCACGCACCATTCATGACATCCCGTGCATTCCAGTGACAGGCAGAGAGGGTCGCTACAATATTCTAATTTTTTGAGATTTTTTATTTGGGGTTTTCATAAACTGTGAGCCATAGGCTAATCATCAAAATTATAACAAATAAAGGCTTGAAATATCTCACTTTGCTTGTAGTGGGAAATAATATTTGTTTCACCTTAAGTTGAATTTACTACGAATGAAGTTTTGCAATATATTCAAATTTTCCGACCTCCACCTGTATATTATTACATGAATAAATAAGAGCATAATACAGGGGTCTCCAACTCCGGTCCTGGAGAGCAGCTATCCAGCATGTTTTAGATGTCTCCCTGCATGAACACACCTGATTCTAATCAATGGTCGTCATTAACTTGTCATCAAGGTCTGGACAGTTCTGTTGTTTACACAGCTCCTTGTATCATGGTGTGCTGAAGCAGGGAAAGATCTAAAACATGCTGGATAGGTGCTCTCCAGGACCAGGGTTGGAGAACCCTGGCATAATATGTGTCTGTATTGGTTCAATACGTAACGCAACTTTTAATTCTCAATTACGGAACAATTCTGTATTTCAAGGGACGGGTGGCAAGCCTATCATAAACCTGTCCAAGCCATCAAGGAGTTCCACAGGATTGCAGGTGAATGATGTAGAGATCTGTTAAATTAATTTTATATTATATATTCTGTGCTGCGGTGTTACTCTTTTTTCGAAAAACATGTTCAAATTCGCCGTATGCGCGCATTAAAATCTCTAATTCCATTCGGGTGTAAAAGGACACGGCGTGAAGTATGTGGATCTTTTGCCGTTGTTGTCGCCGGTTGCCATGGTGAATCTTTGTATCAGGGCTCTATAGATACTGGCTTTTGATAGTTGTGGCGCACGCGCGTAACTCCAGGTGAAACTACTTAGAGTTGAGTAAATTACCTCAAATCCGCTGTTCTGGAACCGAAAACTCAGAGTTTCCGATCTCAGAGTAGATCAACTAAGAGTTCAGGATTAGACTCAGAGTTTGTTGAACCTGCTTTGTGAAACGGACCCCTTAACAATAGACAAACACATTTTACAGCTCAACATACCGACAATAAACCATGACATAAGAGGAAATACTTGTAATTTTGTATTAGTATCATAATATTTTGCATGGTTATACTGTTATGGATGCCAAATATTGATATTTTACTAAACATGAAATTAACTTTTTCTTACTGTATTTAACACAAACAGTTCAGTTTGTCATGAGTTTTCATAAGCATATGTTTGTTTGACAACTGTGCATCAATGAAAATGAAAACAGATGAACAGACATAGCCTATCTTATTGTTAAAGTTTTCATTTTGATAAATAATTTGCAGAGAATTTGCAGCATATCGCAATCTATTTAATATCACAAAAATATTGTGTAAAGACATATGTATATTATATGATATTATTGTATTGTAGGACTTCTGGAGACCCCCCTAAATATAAATGCAGATGTTTTATTGTAACAGTAGTTAATCAGTGTTTTATTAGTTTTAACTGCATAATGTGAAACAGTCATTAAACCATAAACACTGACTGAAAAAAATATGTAAAGCATATTTGGTATGTTGTTAGATCAATGTCCTTCATGAACAAATAGGACTGTCTGTGGGCAGAAGAAAGGTGCATGTTGATACTAATTAAGGAGACCGCTATTTATTGCTTTTATTTTGAAGGCGTCTCGCCGAGAAATTGTAAACATCCGGCGCTTCGGACTTTAATGGCAAAAGTTTTACGCAGTAGAAAGTGTGTCTGAAAGACTAAACTAGTGTCAGGAATGCTAAAGTGGTGCCTAACTGACACAAAAAGCACCTGCTGATAAGGATTTTGTTTTCTTTGCAAATGTTATGCTGTATTTATGTACATATTGAGTTTGGCTGCAATGGTTATTCATGTATTGTGGTTATAGCTGTAGGCCTGATTTATGGTTCCGCGTTAAATCGACGGCGAAGCCTACGGCGTAGAGTACGCGGCGACGCGCACTGTACGCCGTAGGCTCTGCGTAGGTGTAACGCGGAACCATAAATCAGGCTGTAGCTGTTATTACCGACCGAGCAGCTGCGTCGGTCTGTATTTAAGTTAAATGAAACTTATATGAATGTAGAAAGACTAACTCTATTTAATTTTATTCCTTTATAGCTCTTACGGTGTGTTTGCAGTGTATTTAGCCTATTGTACATCCAAGGAATAAAAACATTGTGTAACCATCAGTTTGAGAGTCATCCATCATCAGGGGATGCTACAGAAATTATTTTTTCTTTCTGTGCGGCCGGGGGGTTGGGGACCACTGGGCTAACACACCAAACTATGCAGATTTTGCGATTATGTCAAGTAACGTTAACAGACAATTAACAGTGTTAACGGTGCAATTAAGTGTTTATCCACAGCATGTTAGGCTAGCACACACCTGCCATCCCCACCACCTATCTCCTGCTCCTGTACCACCATGGCAGCGGGAGCTTCACTTTCACCCTCCTCCTCCTCCTCCTCCGGCATCATTACCTGCTGACGGACCCGCAGGCCCAGCTGAAGTCCCGGAGGCCAGGCCGGCCCCCGCAGCAAACATGGTTACAATGTTTTTGCTGGTTACAGCATCATGAGCGAGTGCTTCTTTCTTTCTCTCTCTCTCTCTCTCTTGCTCTCTACCGCTCATAATGATTGCTCATCATTAAAGGTGACTGGACGAGGGGGGGGGGGGGGGGGCTTGTACATGAATGGGTGGGACTCTTGGGCCTCTGTATCAGCCCCAGAATCTCGCGCTCAGAAGGCACGCCGATTTTTTCCAGTGGCCAGCCGCGGTACTGCAACAAAAAATGCCATGGGGCCCAGAAAGCTTTTTTCCCATAGACCGCAATAGTAAAAGAGAAGCCTCTAAAACTGTTCACAGGACAGCTCCAGCTGTAATCACCATTAATTACTAATCTTTGTATTCTATATTTTTAAGTCATGGACTTTATATCCGTCAAAGATGTTTTATAACGGCCAGAAAAGTCAAAGAAAAGTCTCTTTCTGGGCGTGACGTCACGGCTGCCGTCACAGCCGTGTCCGTGCATTCCACGGATGTATTATATTAATATATATTATTTAATTATATTATTAATACATTAATAATATATGTAATACTGTACATGTAATAATATACATTAATTAATATATTATATTAATACATATTATATTAATATTCGCGTCATTGCCCCGGGGCATGATGGGAGGCCCCAGAGCATCATGGGAGGTGACTCAACTGCGCATGCTCTATGGGCCCGATAACGCGGAAGTAAACCCGGAAGTCAGGAACTTTTTCAGCGTATGCGCTGAGTGAGCAAAATGCATTGAAATGAATGGGCGGCCATTTTCGATGTACCATCCAGTTCTATTAATACATCCAATTCAATTCAATTCAATTCAGTTTATTTGGGAAGGGACAGTGTACATTCATATACATTTAGAATTAAAAATGCAAATGCACCCAATTTTAGCTACAGAGCTAGTTTCCATTGGTAGTCCCCCGGCTAAAAATATAAAAGAAGGACAAGTTAAACAACAAGTTGGAACAAATACAAATATAGCGTGTAAAAAGTTTCTGTTCTTGTTATTTTGCTTCTATTTAAGATAGAAGGAACAGGAGAACAACCTGACACATCAATCTTACTAACACGATCTTAGACATTTACATATATTGCAATAGTGAATACATTACACACATTTCACATTTAGCAGTTAAAAGTTTAGGCGGTAAAGTGCCAGAGCAAATTAAAGTGCTGGTTACGATAAAGTGCTGAGGGTTTAAAGTTAAAGTGCTATAATGGGGGAAAGACAAGGAGGATGGGAGGGGAGGGGAGAGTGAAGATGGAATGGGCTGCAGCAATGCAAAACCAGATCACATGTATTGTTCGGTTGTGGAATTTAAGGTTCTATGCCAGTTGTAGAGTAAACAGATTGTGGAGATGGAAGGAGAAGAGAAAGGGAAAAAAAGGGACATGAAGGAAAAAGTAAGAAGAGGTAGATAATTACTAGTCAGCTGAGTAAATCATTTACATAAAAAAAATAGCAAACCAAGAGGGGATGACATGAAGCATCACCTCTTGTTTACAATCAGATTGTCAGTGTTTAAATAAAGTGGCAAAGTGCATTATTAACACTATGATGTTATTATGCAGTAAAGTGACAAGGTGACAAATGAATCTTTACCGAGGGTCATGGTTACAGTCCTGTTTACTTAATAGCCATTTCTTTAAGCTGTTCTTGAATGCGGCAAATGTGTTGCAGTCCCTTACTACGACAGGTAATGAGTTCCAGATGCGACTACCCTCGACTGACAGTACGGTCTGCCCCTGTGCAGTGCGTCTGAATGGGATTATGCAATCACCTCTGGAGGTTGCCCTGGTTGTATGGCTAGCGTTTTCGTTTTGTCTTATGTAGACAGACAGTGGGGGCGGTGCTAAACCTTTTAGGATCTTGAATGTAGCACAGGCATATT